>NC_133335.1:23138987-23438987 GCF_042186555.1 Aquarana catesbeiana | reverse complement strand
TCTTTCACTACGTCCTTCAGGAACACCCACTTTTCAATGAGCCCACCAGTCACTGGGGCACCATTGTATGCTTTGCACTTTCTTTAGCTCACAGCAATCTGTGCCTACCCTGTAAGGGCTAACTGGTTGTGTTTACCCTCACCCCCCCCCCAGGACAAAAGCTCCCAGTCCTCCCCTGGTTTGGCCACAGGTTGGCTAATTATCCTCTAAGGCAGCCATATCTTTACGCCAGAGGAACCCATGAACTAATTAGGAGGTCTCAGGGAACCCCTGCTAAAAATTATACCTACATCTCACTCTATGTTATTAACATCAGTAAGTTATACATATGATAATAATAAATAAAAGAATTATGCCGCGTACACACGACCAGTTTTGCCATCGGAATAAACTTCGAAAGGTTTCTCCGACGGAACTCCAACGGAATTCCATTCAAGCGGTCTTGCCTACACGCGGTCAACCCAAAGTCTGACCAAAGTCCGATCGTCCAGAACGCGGTGACGTACAGCACGTACAACGGGACTAGAAAAAGGAAGTTCAATAGCCAGTAGCCAATAGCTTCCGTCTCGTACTTGCTTCAGAGCATGCGTCGTTTTTGGTCCGTCGGGACAGCATACAGACGAGCAGTTTTCCCGATAGGAATTGGGTCCGTCAGAAATATTTAGAACATGTTCTATTTCTAGGTCCGTCAGAATTTTCGAAAAAGTCAGATGAGGCACACACAAGATTGGAATAGACAATGAAAAGCTTCCGTCGGACTTTTTCTGTTGGACATTCCGCTAGTGTGTACGCGGCTTAAGGCTTCATGCACATGGGCATAAAAAAATGCTGCTTTTGCAGGCATACAGCCTAATTTTTTTTTTCATGCCTCTCTACACAGCTCTATGTTAGCCTACGTAGCCATGCACATCAGGCATTTAGATCAGTATTTTTTAAGCAGTGTTTTGAGGTATAAAAAAAAATGCGCCAAAGCTGTATTTGGAGAGGAGCTTACAAGCATAAGTTACACACGTACGCTCGTCAACGCGCATAAAACGAGCGTGTATGAGTGTAAATTTATTCCAATAGCCAGAATAAATTAATATTCTGGCCAGTAAAATGCATTTATGCTTAACGCCAGACATGCATAAACGTGCAATACATATGCGCATAAATGCGTGTACACATGTGACATTAGAGGCATTGTTTCTGTCAAGTTCTGGCAGGAAAAATGCAGCATACATTAATATGCCCGTGTGCATGAGGCCTAAAAAATATGGCAAACCCAGAGTATTTGACATTCACATTGGATCATTAGCAACACTAACAATTTTAACTTAAAATGGTTGTAAAGCCAGAAGTTATTTTAACGTAATGCTTTCTCTGCATTAAGATAAAATAACTTCAATGCTCAGCATCCCCCCCCACCATACTTACCTGAGCCCAATCTCGATCCAGCGATGTGCATGAGAGCAGCAGCTCTCTCGGCTCTCTCCCTGCTCAATGGATCAGACAGCAGTGGGAGCCATTGGCTTCCACTGCTGTGAATCAGAGCCATTGCAGAGGGAGAAGGGGGTGGAGCCAAGCAATGCTCTGTGTCAATGGACACACAGGGGTTTATGTACTAAAGGCAAATAGACTGTGCACTTTGCAAAGTGCAGTTGCACTCTGCAAGAGCAGTTGCTCCAGTGATTAGTAAGTGGGCGGAAACTCTGCTGACTTCCATCATCCAATCACATGCAAGCAAAAATGTTATCTTTTATATTTTCCTTATACATGATTGGATATTCTTTGCCAAACGAAGCTTTACCTCATTTACTGATCTCTGGAGCAACTGCACGGTCTATTTGCCTTTAGTAAATCAACCCCATAGAGACATCTCGGGAGCAAGTCTGCACGCGTGACCCCATAGCAAGCGGTTTGCTATGGAGGCAATTGGCACAGAGGAGAAGCAGGGGACCCAAGAAGAGGACTGGGGCTGCCCTGTGCAAAACCATTGTCTGTTATTTAAAAAAAAAAAAAAAGTTTACAATCACTTTAAAAGAATTTTCAGTTATAATCATAAAATATTTATTATCATTAAAACATTAAAAACATTCAAAATAAAATATATAATAATGTCCAGAAACAAAGCACAGACAGACTCTGGAGACCTGCCTCCCTACATTGGTGGTAAATAAGAAAAGAACCCTTTACAGACAGCTAAAAAGATTATTGGAGGATTTGCCACTGACTCTGCCAATTGATGTTGGTCTTGAACTATGCAGGTACTTCAGATCGGAAAGCAGTCTTCCGAGCTCAAAGAACCTCTAGCAACCTCTGAATTTCTCAACCAGGATTTCATGGAACTTTAAGGTTCCTCCAGAGGTCTCTAGGGGTTCCTTTAGCAATGAGCAATTTCCGCTTCTCAGATAAGTTCTCACTGGCACCACTGATCTTTTTGTGTATTTGAAAGGGTAATTCTTCCCAATGTCCACAAGTGTAAGGAGCATTCTTCCCACTGACCATCATAGTAATGCATCATGAGTTGTAGATATAGTCATTTTTAGCAGGGGTTCCCCCGAGGCCGGAAATTTATTTCAAGGGTTCCTCTATGTTGAGAAACGCTGCTCTGGAGGAACCATAGTTGGGATTGGCTGCTCCAAACTATAAAAGTTGTGTCTACTAAAATATTTACAACACCCCGCACCTCTCTAGGACTCATCCCCCCCCCCCCCCCAGTCGGGCTAATTGACTTCATTACTCCATCTCATGTCTGATTCCTAATTAATAAATATTTCTATTTTCATCCCTGGTGCCATTCTTCCTAATAACTCCCAAATTTAGCAGCTTGCGGTGCAGTTTTTGGCTCCTTTCATCAGAGAGTGCTGCCAAAACGAAATAACAGACCCCCGACCATACACAGCAAGCATCCCACACAATGAAGCCTGCTGCTGGGAGAAGGCCCGTTTCCGCACAAAAGTGCCTCAATAAATGACAAATAGTCCTGCATTTCATCGTGGATAATGCAAAACAATCCAATAAAATTTAATAAAACAAAGAAGCATCCGTGATTAATTAGAACAAAACATATTTATTACAAAGTTCTGATCTTGGCCAAGAAGGCAGCTAAAAATGGCTGAATACAGTAACCTTTTAAAGTGGGCCTATAATTAAAATGAATACTTCCCAGGAATAAGTAGGGAACATCAAAACAAAGAAATCACATTATTTTTTTTATAAACAATAAAAAAATAAGATTGTAATTGCAATAGGTAAAAAAAAATAAAAATTCATGTGAACTGAAAAAGTCTAAATTCATGTGCCTAGGCAACCTGAATCACATAGGGGGTTATTTACAAAAGGCAAATCCACTTTGCACTACAAGTGCACTGCAAGTACACTTGGAGGTGCACTTGGAAGTGAAGTCGCTTTAGGTCTGAGGGGAAGATCTGAAATGAGGGGAAGCTCTGCTGATTTTATCATCCAATCATGTACAAGCAAAAATACTGTTTTTTATTTTCCTTGCATGCCCCCCTTAGATCTACAGCGACTGCACTTCCAAGTGCACTTCCAAGTGCTCTTGCAGTGCACTTGTAGTGCAAAGTAGATTTGCCTTTAGTCAATAACCCCCATAGTCTCTTGCTATCAGAAGTACTATGGGTGTTTTAAGGCATCAGAGACTGCAAAGAAGATCTTGTTTTGGCCCTGATGGGTTGGCCTGGCAATTAAGCAACAAGAATAGCATGGTGGAGAAATCTATCCATTCCCTCATCCATACTAAACAACGTGGATGAACAAATGTCTCCTGTTAGCGTAGGCACCGGCTACCTGAATACCTTTGATTTCCCTCCTTCATGCTTCAATTTTCAAATCGAAGAATGTCCAGCGAGAGGGTGCCTGAATTTCGACAAGTTCATGGGGAACTGGCCGAAATTTGCTCATTGCATAACCAGCTTTCGTAAAGAGCGATCTATAAACATGCTTTTTGCCAATCTTATTCACTCTCAGGAGGTAGCAAATATTGCGTGACGATTTGTTGCTCATGGCAGGGCAACAAATGTCAGGATTTAGGTGACCTCTCAACACTGACATGAAAGCTTAAGCATCACACTCAGATAAAATGAGCAAAGCTAAATAAAGTGCAAATTCAAATATTTCAAAAGTAAGTCAGCACATATAAATCATGTATATCTACGAATTCAAATTCTTGCCTAAACCTAAATACAGTATGACCGGTTCTTTTTTTTAAGATTCTTTTTATAAAAATCTAAAGGGTTTAAACATACAATATAGAGCCCTAATGGGCATACCCAGGCTCACGAAACATAACAATAAAAAACAGTGAAGAAACAAAACAACAAGTACACTAAGACCACAAAAGCAAAATAAATCACAGTGTTCATAGATCAAAACTCAGGGTGGCGATAGGAAATTACCGTTATATATGGCACTACCATAAAAATCAGCACCAAACTAGGTTAAGGCATGCACAGAAAGCAAATAGGCATGTCACCACCATTACACCAACTTCACAGGAAATTAACTATCATTAGTTGTTATTATCCATTTATCCCAAACTTTTTAGCACAGCCACCAGCTTAATAGGTTGCTTTGTACAATGATAAGGTGGAATTGACCAGGTGCTTCCAAAAATTCAGTTTCCATTTAAGAACAATTGCTTTATGTGCATAAAAGAGTAGAAGACCCAGGAGAGTCCTAGGGTCCATACGAGGAGCTAGGGAGTCCACCAGATCCAAATCAGTCATCAATGGCACCTGAATAGTAGTGACCGAGAGGATGACAGAAGTTACAGCTGTCCAGAATGTCTGGACTAATGAACACCGCCAGAAAATATGAATGAAGTCTGCTGAGTCTGATAAACACCTCCAGCAGGTAGCAAAGACTGACAGATATATTCTATATAATCGCATGGGAGTAAGGTAAACTTGGTGCTGAATCTTAAATTGGATCAGTCTACCTCTAGTAGACACCAACTGGGAAAAGGTGCATTCCCACATTTCCTTCCAGTCTTCTTCCAGCTCAGGGAGGTCAGAGAGCAACTTAGCTTTAAGGGACTCAAGTCCTTCATGAATGGAGGGAAGTAACTCCTTGTAGATGGTGGATAGGGGCTTAGTCATGGACTCGTTCCTAAGTACATTTTCAAGGCCTGAGGTATATAGAGCAGCTGGCTGTTTGTCAAATTGTGTTTGGAATGCATGTCTGAGCCGAGGATACCTAAATAGATATGAGTTAGGCAGATTGTAGGCTTGCTTTAAGCTATTAAAGGTCTGCAACTGGCCCTCTAAACAAATCTGATGAGATGCTCTTTAAAGTTCAGCCAATTACGTTTAGGTGAATAAGTCCATCCAGTTGGTTCTGTACAATACAGTTTCTGTGTGAGGTCTCTCAAGAGCTAAACAGATCCCTCTATTATACATTAAGTTTCAATCAGCTTTGGTATCTTAGTTGAGAAAGAAAACTATAGTATAAAAGTGGGTGTACACAAACATTCGCACAAAAAGTCTCAGTACATTCCATGAATGTCATTCAAAATTTAAGTTAACATTTGCATTTTCGAATGAACGCACTTTCCCAAACCTTAACCACATACACTCTTAGAAATCGGATTGTTCATGAAAAATGTTCTATATAAATTTCTCGTTAATACAGATGAAAATGAACATTGCTTTAACCACTTGCTGACCAGGCCTTTTTCTGACACTTGTTATTTACAAGTGTAGCAAGGGCCTAATGGTAACCTCAAGGGTTAGGGACAGCTGACATCCTTCCTTGTAGAGTGGGTTACCAGGCATGGTGGGTGTTATGCAAGAAGAAATGATGGGCGCCAGTCACTTTTGAATGTGAACAAGAGATTTACTGTCTCTTAGTCTTAACAGAACTGTGGGAGAGAGGGTTAGGGCAGGACACCCTGGAGTAGTTGCAATGATAATTGGCAGACTCCAAGACAGCTATACACTGGAAGGTCTCCAGCTGGATAACACTTCTGTATAGGTAGGACCGCTGTCTCCCATGGCAACTAGTCTTTCAACAGTCACTAAAGGCAGTTGTACATAACTCTTGGTAACACTGAACAGTCCTTTACTTATCTCACAGTATCCCACTGTAGATTTTCACTCACTGAGCTCCTAGTCTCTCACTAGACTTCCATATCCCAGTCATCACTGGATCCCCTGAGCTCTTCCACAGCTATCCCGCTCTATACTCCTCAAGCGTCAACCCCGCTATCCTGCTGGGTCCCTGGCTTGGCACTTGCTGATGCTTTCCCACTTCTTCACCGTCACTGGCTGGTGAGAAGACTGCTCTGGTACTTGCTTCAGCTTACTCACAGTGGTCTCCGGTAACAAGATGGATGGTCCCTTATTGGTGACAGCTTCCTTTCACCATAACTGGTTCCCTGTCCGGCTGAACCTTCTCAACACGGTTGGACTCCAATCCTGCAGTCCCAACCCTACGCTGCTTCTACTGCTCCTGGATAGGCCTCAGGCAGCCTAGCAGCCAGGTGCCCCCGGGGTAGGCCTCAGGCTTCCAGCCCAGCAACCCGGGGCGACATAACACACGTCCACCCAGACAGCCGTCCAGTTGGCACAGAAACCCCTGATCACCTGACTCCACCCAAATAAATAGGCTCTCCCAGCAGGCCAAGGGACTAAAGAAACCCCCGCCAATTGGCTGAGACACCCCATCCATTCACGATCTGACCTTGCTAAGCCCCTGTCAATCTAATGTCACCAGCACAGTGCCACCTAGAGACAGAAGAGAAAGGGTGTAGCAATTCCAGAATTTAGGGAGGAATCAGTAAGTCTTCTATCAATCAGCCAGGACAATTAGTACCTGGCAAAGGCAAACTAAATTTGTTAGCAACACTGTCTAAACACCAGGGTGCTACACAAGTAAAGATCAGCATTTTTTCTAGAAAATTACGTAGAACCCCCAAACACTATTTAAACACTATATTTCTTTTTAGCAGACACTGTAGAGAATAAAATGAAAATGGAGGTTGTTGTAACTTTTTATGTCACACGGTTTTTGCACAGAGGTTTTTCAAATGCATTTTTTTGGAAAAAAGACTTTTTAACCACTTGAGCCCCGGACCATTATGCTGCCTAAGGACCAGAGGTCTTTTTCCAATTTGGCACTGCGTCGCTTTAACTGCTAATTGCGCGGTTATGCAATGCTGTACCCAAACGAAATTTGCGTCCTTTTCTTCCCACAAATAGAGCTTTCTTTTGATGGTATTTGATCACTTCTGCAGTTTTTATTTTTTGCGCTATAAACGGAAAAAGACCGAAAATTTTGAAAAAAAATGATATTTTCTACTTTTTGTTATAAAAAAAATCCAATAAACTCAATTTTAGTCATACATTTAGGCCAAAATGTATTCGGCCACATGTCTTTGGTAAAAAAAATGTCAATAAGCGTATATTTATTGGTTTGCGCAAAAGTTATAGCGTCTACAAACTAGGGTACATTTTCTGGAATTTACACAGCTTTTAGTTTATGACTGCCTATGTCATTTCTTGAGGTGCTAAAATGGCAGGGCAGTACAAAACCCCCCCAAATGACCCCATTTTGGAAAGTAGACACCCCAAGGAAATTGCTGATAGGCATGTTGAACCCATTGAATATTTATTTTTTTTGTCCCAAGTGATTGAATAATGACAAAAAAAAAAAAAAAAAAAAATATTTACAAAAAGTTGTCACTAAATGATATATTGCTCACACAGGCCATGGGCCTATGTGGAATTGCACCCCAAAATATATTCAGCTACTTCTCCTGAGTACGGGGATACCACATGTGTGGGACTTTTTGGGAGCCTAGCCGCGTATGGGACCCCGAAAACCAATCACCGCCTTCAGGATTTCTAAGGGTGTAACTTTTTGATTTCACTCTTCACTGCCTATCACAGTTTCGGAGGCCATGGAATGCCCAGGTGGCACAACCCCCCCCCAAATGACCCCATTTTGGAAAGTAGACACCCCAAGCTATTTGCTGAGAGGCATATTGAGTCCATGGAATATTTTATATTTTGACACAAGTTGCGGGAAAGTGACACTTTTTTTTTTTTTTTTTTTTTTTTTTGCACAAAGTTGTCACTAAATGATATATTGCTCACACAGGCCATGGGCCTATGTGGAATTGCACCCCAAAATACATTTAGCTGCTTCTCCTGAGTATGGGGATACCACATGTGTGGGACTTTTTGGGAGCCTAGCCGCGTACGGGGCCCCGAAAACCAATCACCGCCTTCAGCGTTTTTAAGGGCGTGAATTTTTGATTTTACTCTTCACTGCCTAACACCGTTTCGGAGGCCATGGAATGCCCAGGTGGCACAAACCCCCCCCAAATGACCCCATTTTGGAAAGTAGACACCCCAAGCTATTTGCTGAGAGGCATGGTGAGTATTTTGCAGCTCTCATTTGTTTTTGAAAATGAAGAAAGACAAGAAAAAACTTTTTTTTTTTTTCTTTTTTCAAATTTCAAAACTTTGTGACAAAAAGTGAGGTCTGCAAAATACTCACTATACCTCTCAGCAAATAGCTTGGGGTGTCTACTTTCCAAAATGGGGTCATTTGGGGGGGTTTTGTGCCACCTGGGCATTCCATGGCCTCCGAAACTGTGATAGGCAGTGAGGAGTGAAATCAAAAATTCACGCCCCTTAGAAAGCCTGAAGGCGGTGCTTGGTTTTCGGGGTCCCGTACACGGCTAGGCTCCCAAAAAGTCTCACACATGTGGTATCCCCGTACTCAGGAGAAGCAGCAGAATGTATTTTGGGGTGTAATTTCACAAATCCCCATGGCATGTTTGAGCAATATATCATTTAGTGACAACTTTGTGCAAAAAAAAAAAAAAAAAAAAAAAAATTTGTCTCTTTCCCGCAACTTGTGTCGCAATATAAAATATTCCATGGACTCGACATGCCTCTCAGCAAATAGCTTGGGGTGTCTACTTTCCAAAATGGGGTCATTTGGGGGGGTTTTGAACTGTCCTGGCATTTTATGCACAACATTTAGAAGCTTATGTCACACATCACCCACTCTTCTAACCACTTGAAGACAAAGCCCTTTCTGACACTTATTTTTTACATGAAAAAGTTTTTTTTTTTTTGCAAGAAAATTACTTTGAACCCCCAAACATTATATATTTTTTTAAAGCAAATGCCCTACAGATTAAAATGGTGGGTGTTTCATTTTTTTTTTTCACACAGTATTTGCGCAGCGATTTTTCAAACGCATTTTTTGGGGAAAAAACACACTTTTTTAAATTTTAATGCACTAAAACACACTATATTGCCCAAATGTTTGATGAAATAAAAAAGATGATCTTAGACCGAGTACATGGATACCAAACATGACATGCTTTACAATTGCGCACAAACGTGCAGTGGCAACAAAATAAATACATTTTTAAAAGCCTTTAAAAGCCTTTACAGGTTACCACTTTAGATCTACAGAGGAGGTCTACTGCAAAAATTACTGCCCTCGATCTGACCTTCGCGGCGATACCTCACATGCATGGTGCAATTGCTGTTTACGTTTGACGACAGACCGCCGCTTGCGTTCGCCTTAGCGCAAGAGCAGGGGGCGACAGGGGTGCTTTTTTTTTTTTTTTTTTTTTTCTTTATTATTTTTTTGCTTTTTTATCTTATTTTTAAACTGTTCCTTTCATTTTTTTTTTTTTTAAATCATTTTTATTGTTATCTCGGGGAATGTAAATATCCCCTATGATAGCAATAGGTAGTGACAGGTACTCTTTTTTGAAAAAATTGGGGTCTATTAGACCCTAGATCTCTCCTCTGCCCTCAAAGCATCTGACCACACCAAGATCGGTGTGATAAAATGCTTCCCCAATTTCCCAATGGCGCTATTTACATCCGGCGAAATCTAAGTCATAAAATGCTCGTAGCTTCCGGTTTCTTAGGCCATAGAGATGTTTGGAGCCACTCTTGTCTCTGATCAGCTCTATGGTCAGCTGGCTGAATCACCGGCTGCATTCTCAGGTTCCCTGTTGAGACAGGAGAGCCAGAGAAAAACACGGAAGACGGTGGGGGGGGGGGGGGCATTCCCTCCCACGGCTTGTAAAGGCAGTCTAGAGGCTAATTAGCCGCTAGGATTGCTTTTACATGAAAGCCGACCGCTGGCTGAAAAGAATGATACCAAGATGATACCTAAACCTGCAGGCATCATTCTGGTATAACCACTCAAAGTTGTGAATGGCGTACCTGAAGACAAAAAAATGGTTAACAATAAAGCACAGTAAACAATAAAGTATAAATAATTACATACCTGAAAAACAAACATGATAAAACATAATAACAATAACAATAACAATAACAATAAAACACTGCAGAATAGAATACAGTAAAAAAAGAGCAGAACAATAGAGAGAGAGAATAGAGAGAGAGAACAATAAAACGACAACTATTTTTTTTTATTTTATATATATATATTTTTTTTTTTTTTACACTTTTTTTGTAACTAACTTTTATAACTGTAACCGGTTCCAGGTTCGGGTCTCTCAAAATGCGATGGCATCTTGGGAGACCCTGTGAAAGTGTGCCTAGTCTGTGCAATGCTGTACCCTACGCTAATACTCAACTAGTGTATGGTAGCGTTCAAAACATTCACCAATGCAAAGACCAGGATTGTCAGGACAGAAGGGACAATAATAGCGGGTGTCACGCCTATATCCGCGTTTGCTGCAGACACAACATCTTTTTGGGGGGGGTTCGTTGGGTAGGGGTACTCGGGAGCACATAAAAATGCCTCTCATGCAGCCGACTGCATTTCGTTGGGGGATGTGAATGGGGGAAGTACGGGCGCTGCAGAAGTGGTGGGTTCCCAATTAGGATTGGCGAATGCAGCAGGAAGGGCACTATGGGCACGACGGGCCTGTGTTTGTCTTTTTGGTGGCAGCGGGACACTACTTGTGCTTGTCACCTCACCAGCTTGAACTGCACTTATGGGACTCGCCACGTCACCAAGTGTTACTGCAGTGCTGGTTTGACTATGACCGGGGTGTACTAGGCCGCTGGTGCTTGCCAGTTCAATAAAAAGCTTCCAAAAAAACTGTTAGCGATCGCAGGGATCAGGCCTGACTCTGCGAACGCTGCAGTTATGCGTTTAGTGTTTTGTAAGTGACAGTGATCGATCGATACTGCACTTGGGTGGGCTGGACTGGGCCGGGCGGAGGGGCAAAACGCAGGTGCTAGCAGGTATCTGGGTTGATCCCGCTAACACTGCGTTTTTGGGAACCCTAAACTGCTGGGGACGCTAGTATAGATCTGATCTGATCGGATCAGATATTGATCCGTTCAGATACTATACCACTAAAGGAGGCGTATGCTGCGTGCGTGGGTGTTAGCGGTACTGGCGCTAACCTGACGCTGCCTGGGGCCGGTGCTTGCTAGTTCACCAAAATGCTACCAAAAAAACTGTTAGCGATCGCAGGGATCAGGCCTGACTCTGCGAACGCTGCAGTTATGCGTTTAG
The DNA here is from genome assembly GCF_042186555.1 of Aquarana catesbeiana. Lineage (NCBI taxonomy): Eukaryota > Metazoa > Chordata > Amphibia > Anura > Ranidae > Aquarana > Aquarana catesbeiana. The sequence goes on along the minus strand of NC_133335.1, from coordinate 23,427,515 downwards.
TGCCTTGTAAGTGTCAGTGATCGATCGATACTGCACTTGGGTGGGCTGGGCGGAGGGGCAAAACGCAGGTGCTAGCGGGTATCTGGGCTGATCCCGCTAACACTGTGTTTTTGGGAACCCTAAACTGCTGGGGACGCTAGTATAGATCTGATCGGATCAGATATTGATCCGATCAGATACTATACCACTAAGGGAGGTGTACGGTGCGTGCGTGGGTGTTAGCGGTACTGGCGCTAACCTGACGCTGCCTGGTGCTTGCTTGCCAGTTCACCAAAATGCTACCAAAAAAACTGTTAGCGATCGCAGGGATCAGGCCTGACTCTGCGAACGCTGCAGTTATGCGTTTAGTGTTTTGTAAGTGACAGTGATCGATCGATACTGCACTTGGGTGGGCTGGGCGGAGGGGCAAAACGCAGGTGCTAGCGGGTATCTGGGCTGATCCCGCTAACACTGTGTTTTTGGGAACCCTAAACTGCTGGGGACGCTAGTATAGATCTGATCAGATCAGATATTGATCCGATCAGATACTATACCACTAAGGGAGGCGCATGCTGCGTGCGTGGGTGTTAGCGGTACTGGCGCTAATCTGACGCTGCCTGGGGCGACGCATATCACCGCCGGGCGATCAGGGGGCTAAACCTTTATTCGGTAATAAACGGCGGGTGCCCTGACACTATAAAAAATAAACAAACTAACCAGCGTCACCCGTAACGGTTATACGGTGATCAGTGGTGAAAGGGTTAACTAGGGGGCAATCAAGGGGTTAAAACATTTATTAGGTAGTATATGGGGGTCCCTGTCACTATAAAACGCTGACGGCGAACCTAAATATTTACCTCACTAACTAGCGTCACCAGCGACACTAATACAGCGATCAGAAAAATGATCGCTTAGCAACACTGGTGACGGGGGGTGATCAAGGGGTTAAAACTTTATTAGGGGGGGTTAGGGGGGTACCCTAGACCTAAAGGGGGGTAATACTAACTGTCCCAACACTGTAACTGTCACAAACTGACACTATGCAGTAATCAGAAAAAAAAAAAAAAAAAAAAAAAAAAACCTGCTGGTGTCAGTTTGTGACAGGGGGGGGGGGGTGATTGGGGGGGGATCGGGGGGCGATCGGGGGGGGGATCGGGGTGTTTTGTATGCCTGGCATGTTCTACTGTGTGTGTAGTGTGTTGTGCACTCACATTGATGTCTTCTCCCCTCGGCGCTGGAACGGAAAATACCGAGCCGAGGGGAGATGACATCATTTCCTTTGCTGCTGTTTAGCATACAGCAGCAAAGGAGTGTTCCCATTGGCCGGCGGCGATCGCGAGGGGGGGGCCACGAACGGATGGCCTCCCCCTCATCTCGGATCGCCGGGGAACAGAACGGGACCGCTTCGGGCACCGGGGGGGGGTCCGATCGGACCCCCCACCCGCGAGAGGCAAATCACGTACATGTACGTGATTTTGCCTGCCCGTGCCGCCTTGCCGACGTAAATCGGCGTTAGGCGGTCCTTAAGTGGTTAATGAATACAAAAAAAAAAAAACATTTTGTATATTATGAAAGATGCTGTTACGCCGAGTAAATAGATACCTAACATGTCATCCTTTAAAATTGTGGAACTACAATCTCCTTGAGGCGATTCAGTTCGCATTTGCAGCGCTATACAAGTCATTCATTTATACAATGTTTAAAAATCTCAATTGGCGACGCTTTAAAAATTTTTACAGGTTACCAATTTATAGTTACAGAGTAGGTCTAGTGCTAGAATTATTGCTCTCGTTCAGATGTTCACGGCAATACCTCACATGTGTGGTGTGAAAACTGTTTACATATATGGGCGTGACCTACGTATGTGTTCACTACTGTGCGCGAGCACGCAGGGACGGGGGCGCTTTTAAAAAAAACATTATTTTCATTTATTTTATTGCATATTTAAAATTTTTAAACTGTCCCTTTAAAAGAAAAATGTGACCACTTTTATTGCTATTGCAAGGAATGTAAACATTCCTTGGGATAACAATACAGCATAATAGGTCCTCTTTACAGAGAAATTTGGGGTCTAAAAGACCCCAAATCTATCCTCTACCCTTAAAAGCAAATATTAAAAAAAAAGGTTTATTGATCTTTTGCTTTAAAAAAAAAGGGCTTGTTTACATGTGGTCAGAACCAGAAGTGAGGTCATGACCTCGCTCCGGTCCTCCTAGGGCAGTGAACCTTGGCACCCCAGATGTTTTGGAACTACATTTCCCATGATGCTCAATTACACTGCAGAGGGCATGAGCATCATGGGAAATGTAATTTCTAAACATCTGGGGTGCCAAGGTTCGCCATCACTGTCCTAGGGCATAGAGATGAACAGAGGCCATCTTTTTTTCGCTCATCTCTATGCCTAGCCGCTGCCAACGCTGGAATAGTTTTTGGGCTTCCCAATCCGCCAGATAAGCCCAAAAACCACCAGAAAGCATCGGGAGGTCTAGTGTTTTTAGGTCTTAAAAATAGTTTAATGAAACCATTGTCACAGGACAGTAAGTGAGGTTATATCTCATTAAAGAAGCCCTGGATAGCTGTAAAGCCTGGCAGAAATTCAAATCCTTTCCTACGTTATCCAAAACCCATACACTTTAACCTCTCCCTCTTCATCACTTAAATAGATATTAAAGTCTCTTAATTAAGAAAACAAATGTTATAATATAATGCATTGGGTGCGACGTTGCACCCAATTAAAATTGATGTCCTTTTTCCCCACAAATAGAGATTTCTTTTGGTGGTATTTGATCACCTCTGCGGTTTTAATTTTTTGCGCTATAAACAAAAAAAGACTGGCAATTTTGGAAAAAAAAAACAATATTTTTTACTTTCTGTTATAAAACATACCCAATAAGAAAAATCTAATTTCTCCATCAATTTAGGCCAATATGTATTCGGCTACATATTTTTGGTAAAAAAATTCCCAATAAGCATATATTGATTGGTTTACGCAAAAGTCATAGTGTCTACAAACTATGGTATATTTTTATGGAATTTTTTTTTTTTACTAGTAATGGTGGCGATCAGCGATTTTTAGCGGGAATGTGACATTGCGGTGGACAAATCAGACACCTAACTGACACTTTTTGGGGACCAGTGACAAAAAATGCACTGTCACTGTAATGACATTGGCAGGGAAGGGGTTAACATCAGGGGAGATAAAAGGGTTAAGTGTGTCCCTAGGGGGTGCTTTCTAACTGTGTGTGGGGGGGGGAGCTTTGACTGGGGGAAAACAGAGATCTCCATTCCCCCCTCTGGCAGAACAGCGATCTGCCTTGTTTACATAGGCAGACCACCGTTCTGCCTCTCCCTGTAGAACGATCGGCGGGTCCCGGCAGACATCGTGCCCATCTGACTCGCTGATTGGCTCCTGTTGTGTCCAATCACAATGGGAGCAGGTCGCCGGCGGTGCGTGCCCCAGACCCCGTGCATGAAATTACGTACAGGTATGTGATTTTGTGCAGGAGGGCCACCCTGCTGCAGTATATCTGCATGGGGCGGTCTTAAAGTGATTGTAAAGGCTAAAGAATATTTTTATCTTAAAGCATTCTCTGCATTAAGAGAAAAAACATTTTAGGTGCAGCTCCACCCCACCCCCCACCCCCATTTCAATCCAGCACTATGCTCGAGAGTAGTGGGGCTGCTTCCCTCACCCTCCTCACTGGACTCAGCCATGGGCTCTGCTGCTGTCAATCAAGTTCTGTGGGGAGGGAGCGGGGCTAAGCCACACTGTGTGCACGGCATGGGGTTGAGCCCAAACGTGTGTGCCCTTAGCAAGTGGCTTGCTAGGGGGGCACTCAGAAGGCAGGAGGAGCCAGGAGCGCTGGTGGGGGATCCCAGAAGAGGAGGATTGGGGCTGCTCTGTGCAAAACTATTGCACAGAGCAGGCAAGTATGACATGTTTGTTCCTTTGCAATCACTTTAATAGGTACTTCAGTCCCCTTTAAGCTTTGGCCCCTGTCCTCTCCTCTGGCGCCACCATGTTTTTTAGTCTAGTGTGTAGGCAGGTGTAGTGAAAAACTCTGCTCAGCCTTCGGGATCCAGCAGGGCCCTGTGGCACATCTGTACATGTGCAGGTTTTTTTGGGCATGCTAGTGTGTAATTTCCATACTGGCACCTGTGGGAAAACCTTCACCGGCACAGCACAGGTGTGCTGCAGGGACCAAAGCTCTGTGACCCATCTGTGCACGTGCAGAAATGGGGGGCAAACGTCATTCTGGCCTAGACACAATAAAGTTAAAAAATATATTCAGATGTTAGAGAGGGAGGGGGAGAAGGCAACGTTTTTGTATAGGGTAAAGGTTTGCTTTAACCCATGTCCCTCACCCTAAAATTCATACACGGGGCAAATTTCTTTCCTGCAAACACACCGGCAATCTATTGCCTTCAGGAGACTCGTTTGGTTCCAGAAACGGTATCTTCTGTAAATTTTTTGCTTTGCTTTTTACTCTACGCACACCTATTCCAGGGGGGTGAGCATAGCAGTGCACAGGTCGGTGGACTTCCAAGTATACGACCAATTGATTGATACTGAAGGGAGATATGTTATCCTGCTATGTAAAGTGTACCTGTTGAAATGTATTTTAGCTGCTTTTTACATCCCACCCCCTATAACTCTGAGGCATTGAGGACCCTCCTGGCGTTCCAATTAAGCCACCCTGACCTACCGCTGATAGCAATGGGTGATTTTAACTGCTACATGGACCCCGTCTTGGACAAGCACCCGCCCCCGACGAGCGGCCGCAATATTGCCTGAACGGCGCTGTGGAAGTTCGCTAAGGAGGTGGGATGGTTGCACCCATGGCGGGACCGTAACCCACTCCAGAGGCAGTTTTCATGTTTCTCAAAGACACACTTATCCCTGTCCAGAATAGATCTGTGCCTATGCACAGCCGCTTCCTACAGAACATCCAATACCTTGTCAGGGGCATCTCTGACCATTCCCTGGTCCATTTAATTTCTGAATCAGCCACGACCCTGCAGAGGGCCCCCTGGAAACTCAATACCTTCTGGTTAAATCTACTCCCTTCCCATGATGGCCTATTAGAGGCAATTAGGGAATTCTGGGAGCGCAATGCAGACTACCCTGATCCTAACACCGCTTGGGATGCCTTTAAGGCATCCATGAGGGGTTCTCTCATTAAGGCAGTAACAAACATTAAATCCAAAACGAGGGCACAGAGGGAACAGGCGGAACAGTTGGTATGCCAGCTTGAGACAAGGTTTACTGATAACCCCAGTGATTCAAACAGGGAGGGATGGCTAGCGGTGCAGGAGGCATTGGTCCAGATCACCAAGTCAGCAGCTGACGAAAAGAGGTTTTTTAACAGGCTCGCTTACTATGAGGAGGGGGAACAGACCGGCCGCCTACTGGCAAAGATTGTGAAGTCTTCCCAGACTTTCCCCTAGATTGGTGCTCTTCGCACCAAGCAGGGGAAGATGGTGAACACTCCTAACCTAATAATGCAAGAGCTGGTGGAATATTATTCAGATCTCTATCAGTCCAGAGCGGATTACACGGGGGCAGATCTGCGGACTTTATCTGCAGACCATAGAGCTGCCTTGCCTCTCTGAATCCCAGACAGCATTGTTAGATGCCCCTATCACCATAGAGGATCTACAGGAGGCGATCGCCCTCTCCCCTAATTCTAAAGCCCCGAGGGACGACAGCCTCCCGACTGAAATATATAAACAATACAACAATACGGCAAGTCCATCTTACCCCATCTCCTTAGAGTGCTTAACTCGGCTAGGACAAGTCAGACCTTACCAGAGTCCATGACAAGAGAAAATAATGTCCTTATATTGAAGTCGGGGAAGGACCCATTGGACTTGGACTCATATGGGCCAATATCTCTTTTACAAAGTGATATCAAAATCCTGGCCCTTAGACTTAATAAGGTCATCTCCTCCATCATACATCCAGACCAATCAGGATTCATTCCCCAAAAATCCACCGCCATAAACCCTTGTAGACTCTTTCTTAACCTCCAAGCCCAGCCAGATAATATGGGGCATAGGGCACTGCTGTCATTGGACGCCCATAAGGCCTTTGACAGCATAGAATGGCAATACCTTTGGACAGTTATGGGCAAGTTCGGATTCTGGGACATGTTTTTGTCCTGGTTCAAACTGCTTTATAGCTCCCCACAGGCGGTTATAAGAGAAGCAGGGCACATTTCCCCACCCTTTAGGCTCCACAGGGGGACACGTCAGGGCTGCCCTTTGTCTCCGCTTTTGTTTGCGGTAGCAATTGAGCCAATGGCTGCCCTGATCAGGCATAACCCACAGGTTCAGGGATTCAAATTTGGGGAACTACAAGAAAAAATCATGCTATACACAGATGACACCATGCTGTTGTTGGGAGACACTTCAGACTCCCTGAGAGCAGCAATGTCGATCATCGTACAATTCGGAACGTACTCCGGGCTGGTGATCAACTGGACTAAATCTTCACTAATGGTACTAGATGCAGACCCAAATGCCCAGGGCCTTGCGGCACTCCAAATACCGTTAACCTCTAGTTTTAAATATCTAGGAATCCAGGTCACCCCGGAAATACTAGAATACATCCCCCTTAACCTGTCACCTCTGCTGGGATGTATGCATGCAGAATAAAAGTGTGGTCGAGACTAAAAATGTCCCTTGTAGGAAGAGTCAACCTTATTAAAATGATATTCATGCCCCAGCTCCTTTATATACTGCACAATACCCCCATGGTGATTCCCTTTAAAATATTTGCATTATTAACTCCATTTTTAGGTCCTTCCTGTGGCAGGACAAGCCCCCCCAGAGTTAAGCTGGAACAATTTCAGAAATCTAAGGACGAGGGTGGTCTTTTTTGACATGTTTGCGTTCTTCAATAAACTTTTTTAGATTAAAAAAAAAAAAAATGAAATCTGATTGGTTACAGAGGGTACAAGCTCCAAATTCTAATTCTCTGTGTCATGGCTCTCTACCCTCTCATACCCCGTCCCTGTTCTCTCTCCCTTCTCTCTATGCTTTTTAAATTCGATTCTCTGCTTTTGATTCATTTTATAACTCATAATAACTCAAAACAGACCTCAGCTAATTGGAAGCAAACAGCAAAACACCAAAAAAGAGATGAAAATTCAGTTTTAGGAGTGAAGACACCCCGGCCCCCCTCCCACTTCTCCCCTCCAAGAGGACACACTCACAGTCCTATGTCTGCATGCAGGGAATCCCCAGGGGACGGTGCGGAGGGGGGGAATGGGCAAATGACATTCACTTTGGCTCCAAACACGATTCACATTATTGTTCTGCAAGAGGTGGAATCCGCAACATTTTCCTGTTCTTAATACATAAAGTTTTTTTGTTTTTTTTTCCCTGGTTTGATGGCAGTTTAGGATAACTTATTATTAACCTGTTCATCTTTGCAGGGGCTGCCTGGACAGTGAGCCCACCGAGTCTGCTATGTTACAGAAATGAAAGAGTAAAATCTTTCTAATAATTGTGAGTGTAGAGAAAAATCAGGAAAGCGTGAATAGATGGCCAGTTTGCTGTCCCATATACTTTATATTGTTTTACAAATAACAGTATTGATGCAAAAGATCATTCTTGCTGACTAGACTAAAATTATTGGCTGTTTTCAAGATGCTGTCATCACTGTCAAGTCAATGGATAGGCTTTCTTCTCAGTGATGTCACCGGTCTCTAATGAATGGATAGACTGCATTCTTGGCAATGTCATCGGTCTCTAGTGAATGGATATGACTATCTGAGAAGGTTTTTCATTAAATTTTTTACTCTGCACCCAGAGCCAACAATAATTCTAAAGCATAATGGGTCTGACATGCATCCCTGTAAAGGGATGCATGTCAGACCCATTATGCTCTAGTGAATGGATAGGCTGTATTCTCAGTGATGTCACCGCTCTCTAGTGAATGGATAGACTAAAATTCTCAGTGATGTCACTGGTCTCTAGTGAATGGATAGGCTGCATTCTCAGTGATGTCACCAGTCTCTAGTGAATGGATAGGCTGTATTCTCAGTGATTTCACTGGTCTCTAGTGAATGGATAGGCTGCATTCTCAGTGATGTCACTGGTCTCTAGTGAACGGATAGGCTGTATTCTCAGTGATGTCACTGGTCTCTAGTGAATAGATAGGCTGCATTCTCAGTGATGTCACTGGTCTCTAGTGAATGGATAGGCTGCATTCTCAGTGATGTCACCAGTCTCTAGTGAATGGATAGGCTGTATTCTCAGTGATTTCACTGGTCTCTAGTGAATGGATAGGCTGTATTCTCAGTGATGTCACTGGTCTCTAGTGAACGGATAGGCTGTATTCTCAGTGATGTCACTGGTCTCTAGTGAATAGATAGGCTGCATTCTCAGTGATGTCACTGGTCTCTAGTGAACGGATAGGCTGTATTCTCAGTGATGTCACTGGTCTCTAGTGAACGGATAGGCTGTATTCTCAGTGATGTCAGTGGTCTCTAGTGAATGGATAGGCTGTATTCTCAGTGATGTCACTGGTCTCTAGTGAACGGATAGGCTGTATTCTCAGTGATGTCACTGGTCTCTAGTGAACGGATAGGCTGTATTCTCAGTGATGTCACTGGTCTCTAGTGAATGGATAGGCTGCATTCTCAGTGATGTCACCAGTCTCTAGTGAATGGATAGGCTGTATTCTCAGTGATGTCACTGGTCTCTAGTGAATGGATAGGCTGTATTCTCAGTGATGTCACTGGTCTCTAGTGAACGGATAGGCTGTATTCTCAGTGATGTCACTGGTCTCTAGTGAACGGATAGGCTGTATTCTCAGTGATGTCACCGTCCTCTAGTGAATGGATAGGCTGTATTCTCACTGATGTCACTGAACTATAGTGAATGGATAGACTGCATTCTCAGTGATGTCACCGGTCTCTAGTGAATGGATAGGCTAAAATTCTCAGTGCCGCTGCCAGTCTCGCACAAAACAAAATGCTGAACATAAAATGGCTTTCCCAATTATGTTGGAGACAGGTGCTCTTTCAGCAAAACATTTCTGGCACTGCTACATATAAATTAATCTTTCATACTGAATTATGAGACAGACATACATAAAAATTTAGACAAGGAATAACTGACACATAATGTGCCATTGCCCAGGCCTGTTATCACAGAAACATGATTCAAATTTCACTTATCCACCTTGTCTCGGCCATGTCACCTGTTTTCACCCAGTTTCCTTGTGCTTCTTATCACTGCGGCCCCTCTGCTTCCTCTGCTGAGTCCCGGCGCAGCTGCCCAGACAAACAGCAAAATTCACCGAGTCAAACTTGGCAACGAGCGTTTATAATGAACGGCAGGGAGGAGGGGTAAAGGGTACTGATAGAAGGCCTAAATCCCAGCAACAGACAGCTGCCAAAATGGCTGCCATGACAGTTTGCATCACTCCTTCCATTTTTTTATTTTTTTCTCCAAGCCATGTAAATGAAAGCCATGTTCAAAAAGTGTCCGTGTTGCCCACAGCAACCACTCAGGTCCTTACTAGCCTTTGCTAGAAAACTGAAACATGCAGCCTTATTCACGTAAGGGTTTCCTATTATCAAGTAACCTTTTAGTAACTTGACAAGTTTGCACGTTTCCCCCCCAAAAAGCCACCTTTTATGAATAAAAAGATGTCACTGTGCTCCAGCCCACTGACATTGCCTAAGCTGAGATAATACCATCATTCTGCTGCAGGCAGGAGGAAGCATTTCCTCAGTCTCTTCTCCCCCAGTAGATGGTGACCTTGGATGATGCCTGACAACGATGGCTCTGACTTTCTGGAGGAAGTGCCTGTGGGCACTAAACATAAAAATATATAGGATGCCAGGTCCATTTTAGGTAAACTAACCCACAGCAATCAAAAGAATCCACTATGTAAGGAGCTGACATTAGCTGTGAGAATTATGGTTGGTTGGTATGGGTTACCGCAGCTAAAAATTCAAATCTTTATTAAATAAGGTCAGTGGAATCTGGTTGTTATAGGAACACAACCTGCCCCCTATGTATGGCAACCAATCAGATTTAATCTGTCATTTTATCTTCTGCAGTTCACAATAGGAGACAGAGAATGAGATTTATCACATGGCTTACCCTATACTTTGCTTCCCTTTATCTTTCAACCGCTGCTTATTGGCGGTTTATAGTAGAATTACACAATGACATCAGAGTTTGAATACTTATTAGCTTTACTGCTATCTGTGGCTCCAGTATAGAAATGTAACATCCCTTCCTGACAAAGTTTCACCAGACTGGAAGGGAGGGAAAACACCACAGACAGGGAAAAAAAAAACTGACAGGGGTTCTAGCCTTCTCTTATTCTATTAAAGAAGACATTTTTTTTTATTTCTATCAGAAAGTATAGGATAAATCCATCTAATGGAGCTCCAGACAGAGTTACAAAGCTGGGGGTTTTCACAGGGGTATACCTACAGGTTTGTGTGATCAAGGCCTTTTGTGACGAAACACGTTAGATTTTGCACTGTTCTTACACCGTTCCTGTATGTAGCAATAAAGACTTTTTATTTGGATTACTGGAGATGCCGGCTACCTTCTTTTTTGGCGTACCTACAGGGGTCGCAGGGGTCATAATTGCGACCCGGCCCCATGCAGACCTCTGTACACCTAGATAGGAGGGGCAGCGGCATATAGAAGAACCGATCCCCTCCATGGTCCTTCAGAAGCCGCTGAAAGCCTGCTTATCCTCCTCTCCTGCAGGTATTCAGCGGCCGAAGGAGGAAAATGGAGGGGATTGGTTCTTCTATATGCCGCCCCTCCTATCCAGGTTCTGTTGTACCCAGGCCCCTGTGTGCTCTCCCGCCCCCCCCCCCCCCCCCCACCCTTCGCCCCCAGCAGTGCTGGCAGGTTCCCTCCTCCACTCTTCTGTCGGCTGCTGCGGGTGATTGTCAGGATAGAGAGTGGGGAAGGGGGCAGTAAATATGTCATTTACCGGCCCCTTCCTTTTCTGGATGGAGAGAGACAGTGATTGGTACCGATCACTGATTCTGTCCATTCATAACTGAAACATAACAAACTGTGTTTACTATGCTTCGGTTTGTGAATGAACGGGAAACTCTGTACAGAGCTATTCCTGTTCATTCATTCTGTGCAGCTGAGGCTGTGTCCTCAATCTCCTTTCTCTGTCTCAAAGGTGAAACATTTGTTTAGACCCCTGATATTTCACCAAAGCCTCCCAGCGGGGCTCCAAAAACAATTGTAAAAAATAATAAAAATAAAATTGTAAAAAAAAAAAAAAAAAAAAAAACTACCAGGGTCCCAAAGGTCGAACTTGCAACCGGGCCCTGGCGTTCCGCCACTGTGCGGGGGCAGAACATGTTTAAGGGTCCCGCTGCGGGAGTAAAGAACCCCAGGATAAGAGGGAAGCCGGGGGTCAGGGGGCCCTTTGTGTTTTTTTTTTTTTTTTTACCGTGTCCCTGAAAGTTCTAGTTATGTCTCTGGGTATTCACCATTCTCCACAATCTAAAACTAAGAAAAACGCTTTGGCTGAGCATACTCTGTAACATGACTGTAACAGCTGTGATAGCACAAGGCCCTGCCACTGTATGGATATAGAAATGACACAGGATTCTCAAATCTTCTGCTTGAGAAGCTCCGGCGTTTTTTTTTTCTATGCAGAGAAGAGTAGGGTTTCAGTTTTCTCCTGGCCTTGTAATCCCTAATCATGACCTGGAGCTTGAAGGCTCCAAAGTGTCTTGGGTGGGAAGGAGCCTTCAATCCTGTGTCCAGGTCTTTCTGGAGGCCTGCAGGATGTGTGAGCGCCAAACTTGATCATTGCTCAGGGCTTCCATTTGCAGACTAGAGCCTTTGTGTGGGGATAGGTGTGTGCTCCAGCCAGGAGAGGCGAACCGCTCGCGAGACAGCACCCCATGTTGGAGAGATTCCCTTACCTGCAGGACTGGGAGAGTTGGGACAGCTCAGCAGAAGACTGACAGACTAGCAAGTTGAGGGGTCTGGAGGGACACCTGTAGCTTTCTGGAGGCGTAAGAGGGCCCAAGGTGCTGGGTGATCCCTATATAGAGGCCAGGAGTGGGCCGTGCAGAGAGGTGCTGTTATGAAAGGCTAAGTGAGCCTAGAGAGCCATGCTGGGTAACCTAACAAGAGCAGTGGTGCTGCTGAACAGAGCCAGGTGGCAGTGCCAGGACAAGGTCATCCCAAGCCCAGGGAGAACATGCCAAACTATGCACCCCCCCAAGATGTATGAGCATTATGTGTCAGTAAAAATCTACCCAACAAAAGCACTGAGCACTAATCTGCATGCTTACCCCCAGTACAAATCCACCCCCATCTCAGCACAAAACTTACCCCCTCCCCCCCCAAAAAAACGAATTCACTCCTTCTAGCACAAATCCTCTACCCCTAAAATGTCCCCTCCTAGTACACATCTTTACCACTCACTTCAAATCCTCCCCTCCCAGCATAAATTGCCCCCAAATCCCCCCACCTAGCACAAATCTTCTTCCCCCGTCCCCATTTATCTCCATGCAGCCCCCAAATTCCCCCTTCCAACACAAATCCCCTGCCCCCCAATCTCCTCACATGATACCATAGTGCGCAGGGCCCTTCTGCCCACCCCTTGTCCTGGCCCTGTCAGGTGGCTTGGCATTTTTAGCTGTTTTTGCTGTGAGAAACTGACATCCCCTGCATGGGCAACCAATGTGTAGAGCTTTTCATTTTTCCCAATAAAAGTGGGCCACCATGCCCTAAAATACAGTTCGGCCTGGCACAACTCTTTAAAAATGCTACCACTGGGCTTAAGCAACCCCCATATGATAAGGTGCAAAGTGATCCTATGTCATCTGATGCGGCATCACATGACTTAGAGAGAAAAAAAAGCAGCAAATGATATCATCTCGATGAGGTAAAAGGACAGCAGCCATGATATTGGACACGTAAGGCGTTACAAGTTTCCATTTTGCCGAAAACCACAAATGCTGAAGCGTCAGGGGCTCGTCTTGAGCGCCTCTGTCCGTGGAAAGGGTTAAGAGCCATTACGTTATCCCAGGTCCACACAATGTGCCCCCAGCTCCATGTGTTAATGTACGGGAATCAGGACAAACAGGAAGCTCTCAGCTCTGCTCTGAGTCGGGAAGTTGGAGATGGGAGCGAGAGGTCCGGAGAGGCGGAAGCTGGCAGGAAATTCTCTGGGCTTATCTCAGCTCCGCAGGCCTTGCTGGCCTTCCACAACAACATACACAGCTGGAGACCTTCCCAGCGGCATCAAGCCATTTGGGTTGGGGAAGTTGGGGGGGGGGGGGGAATATTGGCGGGATTGGGGGATGGGGCAGCTAGAAGAGGCTGAAAAAAAAATTGGGGTCATCTCTGTTGTGAAAAAAGACAGTTCTAAAATGGAAACGGCATCTTTCAGGTTCCTAGACTGGGCCTGGATTTGTACACCACAGACTATTTAAAGCTGAACTCTAGACAAACAGCTAAAAATACAAATGAAATACATATAAGGCAGCAGCGTTTCTTGACAAATTATTTGTATTTCTGTCCATCCAGCCGTAAGATTTACACAGCTGTGCCATGCAGTACATGTCTGTTTGGCAGGTCAGGAGACCTGATCTTTCTCTGCTGCGGTTAAGTGACACTGCCAGGCCTTGGCCCTCCCCCAGCTTGTTAATGGACAGTGAAAGGAGAAACTGGAGACGGAGCTGGATGGACGAATCCCAGGCTACTTTATTCTGACAGCCACTAGTGCCAGCTTTCAGAATACTCAGACAATATTTGACCCGGCTCCTTCTGCACAGATTTCAGAGTTCAGGGGTGCGCTATGTACAGATTGCAGGGTTTAAATGTGCATTTTGTACAGAGTGCAAAGTTCAGGGGTGCATGATGTACAGAGTGCAGGGTTCAGGGGTGTGCTATGTACAGAATGCAGGGTTTATGGGTGCGCTATGTACAGAGCACTGTGCACAGAGTGGCACTGTGCACAGAGTGCAGGATTTAGGGGTACTCTACATCTCTACATACAGAGTGCAGTGTTCAGGAGTGCATTATGTACAGAGTGCAGAGTTCAGGGGTGTGCTATGTACAGAATGCAGGGTTTATGAGTATGCTATGTACAGAATGCAGGGTTTATGGGTGAGCTATGTACAGAGCACTGTGCACAGAGTGCAGGATTTAGGGGTACTCTACATCTCTACATACAGAGTGCAGGGTTCAGGAGTGCATTATGTACAGAGTGCAGAGTTCAGGGGTGTGCCATGCACAGTGTGCAACCCCAATCCACCCCCCCCCCCCACAAAGCTTCCTTGCATCTCTCTCTCCTACCTGGCCCAGCTCTAGTACATTTCTGTGTAGGCAGCTCTGCCTTTCCTTGCAGGTAGATCATTCTCTTTATCGGATTCTGAAGATCTGCCCCCATCATGAGTACGTGCAGGGATCTCTTAGTTCAGAGAGCTGCTGAGAGCAAAGCTGTCCCTTATAAACACAGAAGGCTTTTGTTTACAAGTGACAGTGGGGAGCGGAAGTGGAGGGTGAGAGCCGGAGGTGGCAAAATGGAGTGCCACCACGTTTCAGCTGCAAAACCGGATGCAGGGGCCACATGATAAGGCCTGGCGGGTCGGATTCAGCCAGCTGGACTTGTGTTTGATATACTGTATGTGATGTACTGTATATACTTACCTATTTTCATGCTGCTCCAGTCCGGTCACATGATCTTCCTTGTGTCAGCCAGCGGCAGCTGCAGGGGAGAGGAGAGAGTGCTCTGACAATAGCCAGTAAAGCCTGGATCGGTGATGTCACCCAAAGGCTTCAGTGGACTATCCATTGTCAGGGGCTCCCTCCTCCAAAGACATGGATGAGCGAGTTTGGGGTGGAAGAACTTGACTGGCCTGCGCAGAGTCCTGACCTCAACCCGATAGAACACCTTTGAGATGAATCAGAGTGGAGACTGCGAGCCAGGCCTTCTCGTCCAACATCAGTGCCTGACCTCACAAATGTGCTTCCGGAAGAATGGTCAAACATTCCGATAGACACACTCCTAAACCTTGTGGACAGCCTTCCCAGTAGAGTTGAAGCTGTTATAGCTGCAAAGGGTGGGCCAACTCAATATTGAACCCTACGGATTAAGACTGGGATGCCATTAAAGTTCATGTGTGTGTAAAGGCAGGTGTCCCAATACATTTGGACGCCAGTGCCTTGCAGTTAACCCTTACTGGGCATTGCTGCTTTCCAGGAACTCACCGGAAGTCTTTTCTTTGGCCATAGCCTCTCTTGTCTGACGTCGCTTATGTTTTGTACATCTGGCGTTGTACTTGCCCACCCATCCTAAGCTTGTGAATAGGCTTGATGGCCCTCTAGCTTTCCCCCAGGTGCAGCCTCCATAATGAACAGGTGTCCAGGCAATAATTCAGGAGCCGTGTTTTGTTCTCCTTCCTGTTGATGAAGTAACAGGTTATTCTGGAGCACAATAGGGAGAGGTAGAAGGATAACAATACCCCCCCCCCCCCCATCTCCTGTTTTGTTGTCCTCCTTCCCCACTACGACATCCTGACCCTTCTTAAAAGGCCTCAGAAGTTGGAGTGACATCATCCCTTGGGTTCAGCTGATAATAAAGTCATAGAGAGTATGTAGTGTGTGAAAAAAATAATATATTCTAACAGGATACAGTGCAAGTACAAAAGGTTGACCATGGCATTCAAGTACTATTCGTAATACAGTTGCAGTAAATATGAGAATTTCACAGTATGAAGGAGCGAGCAACACCAATGAAAATGGTTGGATGGTTGGGTCCACTAAAAAAAAAAAAAAAAAAGTGAAGTCCAATGCAAGACCATCCACTTCAAACAACCCTCAAAAGGTTGGTGGTGTAAATCTGCTATTGACAGGCCAACATCCCTCTATTCAATGAGAATACGGTTTTCCCCTCAGGGTGGGACTTTAAAGCGGGGGTCCACCTATCTATCGTTTTTTTTTTTTTTTTAGTTCATTCGCAAACTTTTCTTCTCAGCATTACATACTCACATATTGTGTGTAATATGTCCGCCTGTGTCAGATTTCGTCGGAAAGAATAACTTATATTATTCACTGCAGGCGGTTTCCATCTTCATTGTGGGCATTTGAAGCCCACAAGCATATATTTCCTGGATGTGGTGAATGCTGTGCTCCCAGCATTCACCGCTCGTTCCCGCACATGCTCAGTGGCATCCTGGGAAGCCTGAGACTAGCTCCCAGGAGTCTGGGAGAGGCTAGAAACACGCCTACTCCCACGGGAGGAGAACCAGGAAGTGCAAAGAAGAATAGAAAAATAAAAAGGTAATTACGGCGATTTAAATTTTTTTAAACGGCATGTCAGCATCTAGGCAAGGAAGAGAATACATACAGATATTGTTCAAAATTTGGGTGGAACCCCGCTTTAAAGTCCCACCCTGAGGGGAAAACCATATTCTCACTTTAAACAACCTTATTCGGTCAGCAGCAAATCATGCCACCCATGACCTCAAGTCTGTGCTGGTAGTGTCACCCTACAACACCAAAACCTAATACTTTTTTAAATATGTAGTTTTTAATAGAGTAGGGGTATTAATCCTAGCAGGTTTTTTATTGCTGTTCCAGCTAGACAGATTAAGACTCTAATTATTGTTACAGGAAAATCCACTCACTCCAAAAATCAAATGCTAAAAGCAAATTTTTTTAAGTACTTTTCATCGGCATTCGTCATATTATTTAAATGCACCATTAAGAATTTTAATACAAACGTTTGTACGAAAGTTAATTCGAAATCTACTAGTGTATGGCCACAGCTTTTATCTTTTATAAGTAGGTCTGTACAAACAACATTGAATATTCAGATTCTTACCTAAAATTCAGTGATAATCGCTTTTCTTTAACCACTTCAGCTCCAGGAGATTTACCCCCTTTCCTGACCGGGCCATTTCTTTGCGATACGGCACTGCTTTACTTTAACTTGCTAATTGTGCGGTCGTGCGACGCTGTACCCAAATAAAATTGATGTCCTTTTTTTCCCCACAAACAGAGCTTTCTTTTTTTGGTGGTATTTGATCCTGTCTGCGTTTTTTTATTTTTTGTGCTATAAACAAGAAACAACTGACAATTTTGAAAAAAACAAAACAAAAAAAACAATATTTTTTACTTTCTGATATAAAACATATAAAAAAAATGTAAAAAATCCTATTTCTTCATAAATTTAGGCTAATATGTATTCTTCTACATATTTTTGGTAAAAAAAAAAAAAAATCCCAATAAGCGTATATTGATTGGATCGCGCAAACGTTATAGCGTCTACAAACCACAAATAGAGCTTTCTTTTTTTGGTGGTATTTGATCACGTCTGCGTTTTTTATTTTTTGTGCTATAAACAAGAAACAACTGACAATTTTGAAAAAAACAAACAAAAACAAAACAACAATATTTTTTACTTTCTGCTATGAAACATATCAAATAAAAATTTTTAAAAAAAAATCTTATTTCTTCATAAATTTAGGCTAATATGTATTCTTCTACATATTTTTGGTAAAAAAAAAAAAAAAAATCCCAATAAGCATATATTGATTGGATCGCGCAAACGTTATAGCGTCTACAAACTATGGGATATATTTATAGAATTTTTATTTATTTATTAATATTTTTTACTAGTATTGGTGGCGATCATAGTGTGAGTACGATATTAACATTGATATTAATTGGACATTAACTGACACTTTTTTGGGGACCAGTGACACTAATACAGTGATCAGTGCTAAGAATATGCACTGTCACTGTACTAATGACACTGGCTGGGAAGGGGTTAACATCAGGGGTGATCAAAGGGTTAACTGTGTGCCTAGCCAGTGTTTTACCGTAGTGTGGGAGGTGCTTTTACTAGGGGAGGGCATGGATCCATGTCCCTGCTTTGCAGGAACACAGGATTCATGCCTTCTCTACTGACAGAACGGCAATCAGCTTTTTACATGGGCAGACTGTTGTTCTGCCTGTGTACAGAACGATCAGCCGGTGCCGGCCGACATCAGGTTGAATCCCAGCGGGAGCAAGCCTCCGGCAGTGCACACTCGCGCCTGCTACCCGGAAGTGCAGGATCACGTATATATACACGATCCTGCACAGCACGGCTGTCCCGGGAACAGTAAAACTGCTTTAGGGCGATTGGCAACTGGTTAAAGCCCATAGACATGTACCAAGTTGGTAAAGCTGGCCACACACTAGTAGAAGGTTGTTAGAAAATTTTCATTTTCA
This sequence comes from Aquarana catesbeiana, assembly GCF_042186555.1. NCBI lineage: Eukaryota > Metazoa > Chordata > Amphibia > Anura > Ranidae > Aquarana > Aquarana catesbeiana. The sequence continues at coordinate 23,409,290 of NC_133335.1, read as the reverse complement.
CCACGTTAGTTTGATTTTCTAATTGTTAGTGGGCTCAAATCGACGTTTGATTTTGACATCATTGACAAGAAAGTTCGGAGGAGCAGGATGGAAATTTTTTCTGAAAACAAACACATTTCTAATTGTGAATTTTATTTCATTTGGGAAAGTTCATTTGTTCCTAAATCGAATGTTACAGTGCCTTGAAAAAGTATTCATACCCCTTGAAATTTTCCACATTTTGTCATGTTGCAACCAAAAATCGCAAATGTATTTTATTGGGATTTTATGTACAAAGTGGCACACAAAGTGGCACATAATTGTGAAGTGGAAGGAAAATGATAAATGGTTTTCAATTTCTTACAAATATGTGAAAAGTGTGGGGTACATTTGTATGGCGCCCCCCTGAGTCAATACTTTGTAGAACCACCTTTTGTTGCAATTACAGCTTTTTGGGGATGTCTCTACCAGCTTTGCACATCTAGAGAGGGACATTTTTGCCCATTCTTCTTTGCAAAATATCTCAAGCTCTGTCAGATTGGATGGAGAGCGTCTGTGAACAGCAATTTTTAAGTCTTGTCACAGATTCTCAATTGGATTTAGGTCTGGACTTTGACTGGGCCATTCTAACACATGAATATGCTTTGATATAAACCATTCCATTGTAGCTCTGGCTGTATGTTTAGGGTCGTTGTCCTGCTGGAAGGTGAACCTCCACCCCAGTCTCAAGTCTTTTGCAGACTCTTAAGCCTCGTACACAAGATCGGATTGTTGGTCAACAAAACCGTGGACTTTTGTCCGAAGGGCGTTGGCCCAAACTTGTCTTGCATACAAACGGCAAGGAATTGTCAGCCAACAAATACGAACGTAGTGACGTACTACATTGTTTTTCAGCTCTTTAGCACCACCTTTTGGGCTCCTTCTGCTAATTTCCTGTTAGTAGAAGTTTGGTGAGTGTTGATTCACGCTTTTCATTTCGCACTTTTCATTTCGCGCTTTTCAGTTCGTTTCTGAACGGCCTTTCGTCAACCAGCCATGTTGCGGAATCGGAGGAGATAACGTGTTATTTATTATTGGCCTTGGAGTTATTGCTTTGACATTCTTTTTTTGGTTGAATAATGATGTGATTTGGTATAGTTTCTATATTTTTGGATGCACAGAATGCACTTTTTGGTTAAGTTCTATTGGCAGATAGTATGTATAATTTTTTTATTATCTTTTTTTAATGCACAATAAAAAAAATTGTGGAGAATAATAATTGGCTATGTGTTTTACATCAAATGACAGTTTGGGAGTAGGCAAATACAATGTAAAATTGACAAGGGACACCAACATAGTTGTATCCTTGATCTTAAAAAATACGGGATAATGGTGTTGTGGTAACTTGACCAAATTAAAAAAAAAAAAAAAAAAGCATATTAATATTATTCTTGATATGACTAAAAAAAAAATGCTTTTTAAAAATGTGTTTGCAATAACTCCATCAGCACCACCAGCGAAGCAGCTTCATTATTATCCCATTAAAGAAGAAGAGAATTTGCGCTGCATTTCGAGATTTCATAATTTGCCGCGTCAGGAATGTTAATTCTCCATTACAAACGCTAGTTTACAAGACCGACCGCTTCTGGCTCGTCCTTGCTTTTGAGCATGCGTGTTTGTACTTTGGACTTTTGTCCGACGGACTTGTGTACACACGCTCGGAAAATCCGACAACAGACATTTGTTTGCGGAAAATTTTAAAACATGCTAGCCATCATTTGTCTGTGGAAAATCCGACAACAATTGTCCGATGGAGCATACACACGGTCGGATTTACCGCCAACAGCCTGTCATCACACATTTCCTGTCTAAAAGTCAGATCGTGTGTACGAGGCTTAACAGGTTTTCTTCTAAAGCCTCATACACATGATCGGACTTCAAACAAACTTTTCCGTGGATTTCTGTTCAAAGGGCATTAGCCGTGAACTTGGTATGCATACACACGGCAGGACTTTTTCAGCCAACTTTCACCAAATCACGTGGTTTTTCAGCTCTTTACCGCCACCCTTTGGTCAACTTCTGTATTGTTGTCTGATCTTTTGCATTAGTTCTGAGCATGTGTGTTTGTACTTTGGACTAAAGTCCGACGGACTTGTGTACACACAATAGGATTTTGCACCATAGGACTTTTGTTGCTGGAAAGTTTGTCTGTTTGCACAGCGAACATTTGTCCGATGAAAACCGAAAAAGTTTGTCCGATGGAGCGTACACACAGTCGGATTTTTCCTTAAAACAGGCAATTTGCATGTTTGTTGTCAAATAGTCAGATCGTGTGTATGGGCCTTTAGATTGCCCTGTATTTGGCTCCATCCATCTTCCCATCAACTCTGACCAGCTTCCCTGTCCCTGCTGAAGAAAAGCATCCCCACAACATGATGCTGCCACCACCATGTTTCACGGTGGAGATGGTGTGTTCAGGGTGATGTGCAGTGTTAGTTTTCTGCCACACATAGCGTTTTGCTTTCAGGCCAAAAAGTTCAATTTTGGTCTCATCTGACCAGAGCACCTTCTTCCACATGTTTGCTGTGTCCCCCACATGGCTTCTCACAAACCGCAAACGGGACTTCTTATGGCTTTCTTTCAACAATGGCTTTCTTCTTGCCACTTTTCCAGAAAGGCCAGATTTGCGGAGTGCACGACTAATAGCTGTCCTGTGGACAGATTCTCCCACCTGAGCTGTAGACCTCTGCAGTTCCTCCAGAGTTACCCTCTTGGCTGCTTCTCTGATTAATGCTCTTCTTGCCCGGCCTGTCAGTTTAGGTGGACGGCCATGTCTTGGTAGGTTTGCAGTTTTGCCATACTTTTTCCATTTTCGGAAGGTAGATTGAACAGTGCTTTTAAAACCTAACTCTGCTTTAAACTTCTCCACAACTTTATCCCTGACCTGTCTGGTGTGTTCCTTGGCCTTCATGATGCTGTTTGTTGACTAAGGTTCTCTGACAAACCTCTGAGAGCTTCACAGAACAGCTGTATTTATACTGAGATTGAATTACACACAGGTGGACTCTATTTACTAATTAGGTGACTTCTGGAGGCAACTGATTCCACTAAATTTTAGTTAGGGGGTATCAGAGTAAAGGGGGCTGAATACAAATGCACGCCGCACTTTTCAGATATTTGTAAAAAAAAAATTGAAAACCATTTATCATTTTCCTTCCACTTCACAATTATGTACAACTTTGTGTTGGTCTATCACATACAATCCCAATAAAATACATTTACGTTTTTGGTTGTAACATGACAAAATGTGGAAAATTTCAAAAATTATGAATACTTATTCAAGGCACTGTACATTCAGACTAAATCTTGAAGTACGTTTGAACAATATTCATAAGTCATCGAATGTACCAAGACTTTTTTTTACAAATGTTCGTGCGAATATCCGTACAAACATTTGTTAGAAAATCTGCTAGTTTATCGCCAGCTTTAGAAGTCGTCTTTTCTACAGGTCACATTATTAGCAGGTTATTGAATCATGTGCTTCGAAGCTTGTTATATGCAGAGAATACTTTATTTCATGGAGGATTAGCAATGCATGTCTTACAGCATTAGGAAACATGACAAAGGAAAAAGGAATATACAAGTACATACTTCGCTACAGAGGGTACTTCCTCTCATATCATTGAATACAAGAAGTATACACTATAATACTACAGCACCACCTGCTGGAATATATATATATATATATATATATATACATATATATAGTCAGGTTATAAACAAATTTGCTGTTGTACTTTTCCAACACCCCTTCTGAACAGCATGTGCTTTGTCAAATTATATTCAGCTTCTTCTGGAAATAACTATGACGTTCTTTCAACAAAGGTTTGATGAGTGCATCAGCAGTCATCTCCTCTGACGGGCAGTACTGAATGTCAATAACACCTTGCTCTTGATTGTCCCTCAGTAGGCGACACTTGATGTCGATATGTTTGGTCCTGGGATTGATCCTTTCTGATTGTGTAAGCTTTATACAACCCTGGTTGTCTTCAAAAATAGGAATTGGTTTTGACATGTCTATCCCAATGTCCACAAAAAGTTGACAAATCCATATCGCTTCTTGACACACGTATGCTCCTGCAATGTACTCTGCTTCAAGAGGAGTTCCGCTTAAAAAAATAAAAATAAAAGTCAGCAGCTACTAATACTGCAGCTGCTGACTTTTAATAATCGGACACTTACCTGTCTCAGGGTCCAGTGATGCGGGAGATCAAAGCCCCGCTCCTCTCCCCCTCCGCTCGGCGGCGCCGGCATTGTAACTGTGGGCGCCCGGCTGTGGCTTCACAGCCGGGCACCCACTGCGCATGTGCGCCGTTATTGGCCGCGCAGTCATCTGAAACCTGTGATGTGCTCAGATGACTGCCTAGAGGGAGGGGGAGAGCTGACCTCCCTTCCTGCGCCGAGGGAAGTGACGTCAAGAGCCCAGGCACTGAAGGAGGCAGACTACGAGGGACCCCCTAGCAATATTTAGAGGTGAGTAAAAAAAAAATTTTCTCCAAAGGTTTTGTTTTTACTTTTTTTTGTATTCTAATGCCGCGTACACACGGTCAGACTTTTCCTCTACAAAAGGCCGACGGACGCCGACGGACTAAAGCTGGCTGACAATCCGATCGTGTGTGGGCTTCCCCGGACTTTCAGCGGACTTTTCCAGCCTCAAATCTGACGGACTTTAGATTTGAAACATGCTTCAAATCTTTAGGTCGTAACTACGCCGGACCCAGAAATCCGCTCGTCTGTGTGCTAGTCCGACGGACAAAAACCCACACTAGGGCAGCTATTGGCTACTGGCTATCAACTTCCTTATTTTAGTCCGGTGTACGTCATCACGTACTAATCCGTCAGACTTTTGTGTGATCGTATGTAGGCAAGTCCGTTCGTAAGAAAGTCTGCCGCAAGTCCACCAAAAGTCAGTCGAAAGTCTGTCGGACAGGCTGTCGGACTTTTGTAGACGAAAAGTCCGACCGTGTGTACGCGGCATTAGAGTAGAGACGGGGTCTGCTTTACTTCTTGAGAATCCCTCTTTAGTAAGTACTTTGTTCACTTTCTCATTCCACATCCTTGCAGATTGCTTAAGACCGTAGATGCTTTTCTGAAGTTTACATACAAGGTTGTCTCCTTGCTCAAACCCTGGTGGTTGCGCCATGTAGTGGTCATCCTTAATGCCTCCATATAGAAAAGCAGTTTTAACGTCTAGGTGTTTGACTTGCACGTCCTTCCCGGCTGCAATGCTAAGAAGCGCTCTGATAGTGGAGTATTTTACAAGGGGAGTGAATGTTTCATTGCAATCTTCACCGAATTTTTGGGCGTACCTTCCTATAGTTTTGCGGTTAGGAGGGAGCTCTGTGAGTGTCCAGGTTTTATTTTCTTGAAGTGACTTTAATTCTTCTTCTGCTGCCTTTCTCCATTTATTGGCTTCACGTTTTGGCAGTTTTTCTATGTCTTCCCAGGATGTTGGTTCAAGTATGCTGTGTGTTTTGACAGTGTATGACAGCTTGTGGGGTGGTATCCCCTTTGTGACCCTGGGTCACTTTTATTCCTATTGTAAATGTAAACATCCCTTGTAATAGCAAAAAAGCATGACATGACCTCTTAAATGTTATATCTGGGGTCAAAAAGACCTCAGATCTAAAATTTACACTAAAATGCAAAAAAAATAAAAAAAATGTAAATGTAATTTCTTTTTGCAAAAAAAAAAAAAAAATTCCCCTTTAAATTGGGCGGAAGTGACGTTTGACGTAGTTTCCGCCATCCAATGGTGTGGAGCCGAGCGGGGGCCATCTTTCCCTCACTTGGCATCCAGTCTGTGAAGGGAGAGGACCCGATCGTCTCCGCCACTACCGACGGCTCCGGTAAGCGGCGGAGACCACCAGAGCGAGGCAAATCCGCCGCTGAGACCACTTTTATCTGAAAGCGGACCGCCCGCTGTTGAAGAGGATACCGGGGCTATGGCAGCTAGCTGCTGCCATAACAACGGTATTCCACTTCAAACAGCCGACGTACAACTGCGGCGGGCGGTCCTTAAGTAGTTAAAGGTGACACTCCATGATGTATTTGCAGTTTCCTTTGTGATTGCTTTGACTCTTTTTGTGAATAGCTCTAGCTTTCGCCAGAAAGAAAAGAACGGCTGCACACCACAGGAACGTTGCAACGATTTTATTCCAAATATAGCAAATGACAGCCAACAAAGACAGAGTGTCCGAACCCAGGAGGTATTGCATGCATTTCACACTGACCTCAGTGCGTCTTCATGGTTTGAAGAAGTACTGAGGTCAGTGTGAAGCGCACGCGTTACCTCCTGGATTCGGAAACTTTGTCTTTGTTTGCTGTCATTTGCTATATTTGGAATAAAATCGTTGGAACGTTCCTGTGTACTGACTGCTCACCTGGAGCGGCATCTTCCTTGTTTGAATCTAGCTTTCGCTGCTCGGCTTTCCAGATAGAACAGTCCTTTTTTAAGTGACCGGACTTTTCACAGTGAAAACAGGCTCTGCTTTCTTTGTTGTGCTTTATGCCTTTGTACATCTTAAGAGCTTTGTCATCATGGTGTATATTTTCTTTCCTTCTGTCATATTCATTGATTCATTTCCCTTTGACATATTCCAGTGTCAGCTCCTGCTCAGGTTTCTAAAGCATTAATAAGAGCAGTATATGTCTCTGGAAGGCTGCAGAGGAGCAGGGCAACAATATGATTATCTTTGATGTCCTCTCCGATGGCACGCAGCTGCTCTATGATCTCTAGCATAGCATTCACGTGATCACACATATGCTGGCCTTCTTCTAATCTCATCTTATGCAGCTCTCATAGCAAAAACAGCTTACTGTTTAGACTTGAACGCTCATGCAGCCTTTGTAATGAAGTCCACAAACCTTTGGCTGTTGTCTCTGTTCTTATGTGGATAAGCTGGTCATCTTCCACTAGTAATCCTATAATTGCTTTTGCCTGCCTATCCCATTCCTCCGTATCTCTGTTTGTGGGGCTGTCTGTATTCAGGAATAGCCTTGTTCAGAAACATTTCTAGTTTAAACTTCCATAGCTGGTAATTGGCATTGTTCAGCTTTGCAATAGCAAACTTCACATCTGAACCACTTGCCATCTTTCATCAGCTTGCATACAGTATTCACTGACTTGCTGTACTCACTGAGTATTCTTTCCAGTGCCTCTGGGTGCTGCTGGGTGCAATTGGGTATCCTCTCCAATGCCTGGGTGCCTGGGACCCATAACCTATTAGCAGGTTATTGAATCATGTGCTTGGAAGCTTGTTGTATGCAGAGAATACTTTACTTTCATGGAGGATTAGCAATGCATTGGGGAATACTAGATGTGTACTGATCAGAATTTCTGTACAAATATTCATATGATTGTTCAAATAGGAAATCTATTAGTGTATGGCCAGCTTTAGGGTCTTTTCACACTGCTCCAATGAAAAAAAAAAACGCATAATGCCCCGTACACACGTTCCGATTTTCGTAAAAATCGCTTTCGGACAGATCGTTCAATAATCTGATCGTTAGTACGCAGCTTTCCACAGCCGATCACGACAGTCCGTCCAACCAAATCCGAAGGGACAAACAAGAAAACTTTGGTCCGACGACAGCCCATCGTACGACAATCGCGTAATCAGTACAGTATGCGTCCGCATAAAAGTCATTCGACAAACACCGTGCATGATCGGAAACACGAAAATAACACGCATATTTGATATAATTTCCAATGCGTAGTTACGCACGTATCCGGAATCGTACAACAAAAATCTTATCTAAATAGAGCACATTTTGCACTCTTGTATTCGATATTAGTTTTATGCAACAAAAGTCATACGATAATCGGAACGTGTGTACGGGGCATAAGTGTTTTTGATATAGGTTTTGGAGTAAAATTTAGAGTATGGACATTTGGTACAGGAGAGGAGCCGGTCGAACTGTAAAAGAATGAAGGTCAGGCTGGAGCTCAATACAAAACACAATAAAAATCTAATCTTGCACAAGATCTGAGAGCAGACAAGCCACCCACATGCTGATAAACCAGTTTGTTCCATATGTAAATAAATTGTATAGAAACAATAAAAAATATATAAATAAAAGGAGAGGGTCACAAGATGTCATGATGGTAAAGGTGAGAACATATAAATTCCTCTATATTTCAATAGAACAAATCTTTTGCTGGATGCATGCTACATCTGTTTGCCTTCCACTTGTTTAAAGAGAATACAGGCATGTATTTTACTGTGCTTTTCATGGGAACCGTTGGACTCAATAATATTATATGATTGTTATTCCTGCTGATTCATCTACAACTTTATGAAACAAACATTATTAACCCCTCTAAGCTCTAAACTCTCACCGCTCTATTTAAAAATGTAGCACCCTCCTAGATAGGATGCTAATTGATAGGATAAAATTTTGTTTTTTTGACTGGGCGGTAGTTAGCCCAGTTTTGATTTGTATAGTTGTGCACTTGGTTTCTCCCTAAGCTCAGTAGGGTTGTGACTCTTGCCAGTAGGTGTCACTGGCGCCACTGTTTATAGTTTGAGGTTTCCCTGCCAGCCTGAGTTATGAGCATTCATATTTCCCCCAGCCATCCCAGTAGGAGGTTCAAGCCACTGGGGCATGATGATGGAGAATATAAATATTTTGGGAGGCCACTTGTTTGCCTGAGAAGTTGCTGCTGGGCTATTTATGCTGCTAGGCCCAAAATGTCTGTTAGGTGTTAGGGCCTAGCATGTGTTGGCATACAGCCCTACACACATCTGGCCTAGGATATTTACCAGCTGGGAAAGTTGCCATCTCTGAAGGCCTTGCTGCTTATTTAGATTGATGCTCATCCGGGTCCTGGCTGTGGCAGAACCGGGGGGGTGCCCATACCTGCAACTACAAGGACACCTCTGAGCAATGGTGGAACTGCAAAGGTCGCACTTACGACCGAGTCCTGGCATATCGCCTAGGGTTGCCACCTCATCCCTTTAAACCTGAACACATATGAATTACACAGGTTCTGAGGTTAATTTACAGTAATGCAGATAAGGCACCAAGTGAGTTTAATTACCACCTTAATCAGCCACAGAACCCGTGTAAGTAATATGTGTTCGGTTTTAAAGGGATGAGGTGGCAACCCTAGTTCCGCCACCATTGGAGGGCTCCAAGACGGCAGGAAGGGGGCCTCTGCAGAACATGTGAAATAGTCCCTCTGTAGGACCATAAAGTTCAGTTTACACTGCTGCGACCCCAAAGTTGTGTGATTTGCTTGTGATTTCCTTGTGACTTCCTGGCAACTTGCTTACGACTTTTGTGGTTTAACATTGCAGTCTATGGCACTCAAATTGCATTCAAGTCGCAAAAAAGTAGTGCAGGGACCTTTTTTTTTTTTTCTTTGATTGAGGTGACATTGCTTTAAGGATATAAGGGCCAGTGTAGCTTTACAGGGTACAGCCTTTACAGTGTCCTTGATTTGGCCATTCCTTTTAATCTCAGTGGTCAAGAAGTGTTATTTGCAGGACAGTGAAGTGTCTTCCTTTTTGGAACTTGCACCTATCAGAGTATCCCATGCCCTATACCCCTTCCAAGTTTTATCAGCATGAAAACCTAAAAAAGACATCCCCTAGACTGGTTACTGGGTCAGTGTGCATGGAGTCACTATTGTGCGTGTTCTGGCAGCCTCTCCACAATCGTGAAAAGAACCTCGGCCATTATCAACATCTATGTCACTGTTTTCAGGAGAGGTGCATTGACTATGCTTTTACTATGTTTAATCATCATTAATCAGCAGCTCTTTCAGGGGTATCGTTACAAAAAAAAAAAAAAGTCTTGTATTTAGATATGTTTCAAGTCTTTAACATTCACCATAATGTCCAAAAAACATCTAAATATGAGTACCAGTCCCAGAAAAGGCTATTAAGGAACTACAGTCCCAACATGTTGCTCTGGTGATCACATATGACCATGCCTGACCTAGAGGTGGATGCAGGTACTATGCTCAGCCTTGCGTTAAATAACAAGGGCTGCATGTAAGCTCAGTCTGTTACATACTAATAAAAGGTAATCGTTAAACAATGTATATTACTGTAGTACAAAGTTCACCGCACACGACAGAGCAGTCTCTTTATTGGATACAGGACTCGGCCAATTGGCAAAAGGCAACTTTTGGCTGTTGCTAAATACAAGAATCAAATGTTCTGCAAGTTGCCAGGGAGAGAGTTGCTCTTCAGGTTCCATCTCTATGCATAATGTCAATTATTTTCTCCCCAAGTTTGCGATGCCAGTTGCCCGTCCTGCTGGCCTTTCTTCAAGGGGCCTTTGTGGTAGTATTCCTCTTGTTTATGACTTACGAAGACCACTCAAATAGACCTCCTTTCTACAATGGAACAGAAGCAAAAGAGGACCACTTCACTGCCATCTTCCCCTTCTTCAAAGATGTTCATTTCATGCTGTTCGTTGGACTGGGCCTCATGCTGTCATTTTTTAAACTCTACAGCTTTGGTGGAATCGCCTTCAACTTTTTGATTGGAAACCTTGCCATTCAGTGGTCTTTGATTGTCCAAGGCTTCTTCTATCACTACAAAGAAGGGAAGATACAATTGAGGTTGGAAAATGTCCTTGATGCTGAGTTTGCTACAGTAACAGCTCTTATATCAGTTGGAGCCATTATGGGAAGGGCCAGCCACGTCCAGTTGCTGCTGGTCTCTGCCATGGAGATTCCACTTTTTGTGGTCAATGACTGGCTTATAAACAAATATTTTCACGTTATTGATATTGGAGGGACAATTGCCATTCACATCTTCTCATGCTACTTTGGCTTAGGTGTGGCCCAAATTCTTTACCAACCTGAACTACGAAACACTCACCCAAAAGAGGCCACCAATGCAAACTCTGATTTTCTTTCTTTTCTTGGTACAATTTTTCTCTGGATTTTCTGGCCAAGCTTCAATTCTGTCTTGGGTAAAACCGAAGAGGCTCAGCATCGAGCTATTGTCAATACGTTCCTTGCCCTGAGTTCTGGGACAGTCACCACCTTTGCACTGTCCAGCCTGGTAGACAGAAAGGGCAGGATTAGCCTCGTGCATCTTCAAAATGCCTCCTTGGCAGGTGGGGTGGCCATTGGAATCACTGCAGACTTGATTAGCCCTGGAGGGGCAATTGCTGTAGGTTGCATTGCAGCCATGTTCTGCATACTTGGATACCAGTACTTCAGCACTTTCTTAGCCAGAAAGATCAAGCTCCAAGACCAGTGTGGAATTCACAACCTTCACGGCTTACCAGGCATTGTCGGCACTTTGAGCAGCATCGTGATCATTTTATCAGGACCACTTCATACATATGGCTCTAGCCTACATGAGATTCTAAATGATAGCAACATAGGGGACCAACCACCCGTTTTGGAAGTTCTTGGAAATCGGAACACGTGGACGGCAACAGATCAAGCCCTCGGGCAAGCTGCGGCCTTTGGGGTAACGTTCGGCGTGTCGTTGTTGGGGGGTTACATTACTGGACTCCTTCTGAAACTACCTTGCTTTGTCCATCCTTCAAAGGATTACTTTTTTGATGATCGGCTCTATTTCCAAATGCCCGAAGATCACAAAAACAAATCATTTTCCAATGAGAAACTTCATGAGCACTTGCTGACATCACTGAAACATATATAGGGAGCACCCATTAAACGTTTAATGCAGTATTGAGTCATCCTAGGTTTGGTATATATCCCACCAAATCAAGGCTGGTGATCTTGGTTAAAGGGTAGCACCACAATTTCTGACACTGTAGGAGAACCCACTTCACGGCATGTCATATCTATTTTGTTCCTTTGTGTTTTATACATACCTATTAAACTCCTATTGTGCCCAGCAAGAAGTGCTTAGAGGTTGCTCACTAGGCATTTATAAAATGTCTCAGCCTTTTGAGAGTCCATCCAAGCTCTGTCTACAAGCTGTTATCAGGGCAGCAAAATGTGCCCTCTACCTTCTTGCTGCTTATAGTGTTTACTGTGTACGCATGTGTGTTTGGCTTTTAATACCAGATGCTAAACAAAGCTTCTCAACTGGAACATAAAGAAAATGTAACTCTTAACATTTAGGTTTTAAGCACTGTGTACCACATAAATCTGCCATGTTTGTTGTTGTTTTTGTTGTTTAATAAAATCCTGTTTTCACCATTTTTTATGTGTTAATATCTCAGTACTTCTGATCTCCAGCAACTTCCTTCCAGTCTCTTACTGTCTACATCAGTGGTTCTCAACTCCTGTCCTCAGGACCCACTAACAGGCCAGATTTTAAGTATTACTTTGGGGAGATGCAGACTAGAATACTGCAATCACTAAGCAGCAAATGATATCACCTGTGATGTATTTCAGTTATCCTGGGTGGGACACCTGGCCTGTTAGTGGGCCCTGAGGACAGGAGTGGAGAACCGCTGGTCTACATGCACCCGCTCCGGTGTTGACTGCATAACATTGCTCTCTGATCCAGTTTCCTTAAAGAGATGTGACCGTGGCTGTGCAAAGTGTATTGGCACAGTCAGTGGTAGTCTTCACTCATTTTGGATAGAGTAATGGAGGGTTATAACCCCTGTCAGATTTTTTTTTTTTTTTTTTACCATTTGTGTCCCATTTCAGAGATTTCACTTCCTGTCCCATAGCCAAAACAGGATGTGAGAAGAAATCCCTGCAAATTAAGGGAATTTCTTGGGGGCCTCCCTGGTCACCAGAACTAGCGTCTTCAATGGAAGATTTCACCTCTATTACTTTTCTGGGGACAATACAAAATTTGGGATTTTCGTTTACTTTCACTTTCAGGCTAGGTTCACACTGCTGCGGTGCGGGAACGCAGCGAATTTACTGCGGGTTCCCGCATCGCACCAACTCGCACAGCAGTTCACACTGCCATATGCGAACTGCTGGGGAGTGTCATACAATGTTAACGACACCCCCAGTTCAGCTCGCATATCGCACTGCGAACTGACAATTCGGACATGTATCGGATCGCATAGGTGTGAACACCCATGCGATCCGATTCTGGTCCGAATAAAAAAAAGGGTCCTGTGCGAGTTGGGACCGAATGCGGTGCGATATCAGCCATACTATCTGTATGGCTGATATCGCACAGCACAGACATCGCATGTGATGTGAACAGCAGTGCGCTGCGAATCACATACGATGTCTGCCACCGCAGCAGTGTGAACTCAGCCTTAATGATAATGGTAAACGAGACAAAAAGAGAGGGTGAACCTCCCTAACGGAGACACAGACAGCAATAAAAACTGACAGGAGTTCTGATCCCTCTCTACTCCATCCAAAACTAAAAAAAAAAAAAAAAGTTTTGCCTTTAGTTATACTTTAAAAACCAAAGCAAACATTTATTATATTGCAGCTTGATGGCTGTATTAGTTTCATTGCTTAGGCTTTCTTTCTCCTATTTTCATCTGGTGATCCAGCCAGCAAGTCTGCTTTTCAAAAGCCCAAGCTCTCCAGCAGAATGGATCAGTTTACTTGGATGAGCCAAACCATTTTAACACTGGTAGGGTTGATTAAAATGATCAGCTTCAATTCATTCATGCAAAAACTGATTACGAAGTGTGAGATGGAGTTTGGCTTCACTTTGTTAGTGTATCTAAATCTGCCTTATACATGTAACACTACCCTCCCTGAGGCTGACAATGCTGCTGTCTGTTGTGTCTCCTGCAGGAGCGGACTGATAACTCATGGGGCCCCCGGGCAATAGGAGATTATGGGGCCCCCAGGCAATCAGAGATTATGGGGCCACACAGTATACACACACACAGTATACAATCACACAGTATACACATAGATGTACACACAGTATACACAGACAGATGTAAAAAAACCCACAGATTTATACATACTGTCCCTGGTTTTACTGAGGCTGGCAACCCTGATGGGGCCCCCTAGTGGCCCAGGGCCCTCGGGCAGTGCCCGAGTGGCTCAATGGTCCCCTGGTCTCCTGTGTTCATTCCTCCAGAGTTGTCTCACCAATACAGGAAGTGTGTTACTGGCCAGATCACCAGGTGAAAACAGTGTTGAAAACGCATTGGAAAAAAAAAAAACGAATTCAGCCACCACATCTAATGATTGGTGCAATATATTACATTTTGGATTTGGGTTTAAAGGGGTTGTAAAGGTAAAAATTTTTTCACCTTAATGCATTCTATGCATTAAGGTGAAAAAACTTTTGACAGTACCGCCGCCCCAGCCCCCCCCGTTTTACTTACCTGACGCCTCGAATCTTCGCTCCTCGTCCTCGTCAGCTTCATTGCAGCTCAGCCTGGTCGCTGATTGGCTGCAGTGGATGGATTGAAAGCAGCGCAGCCATTGGCTCGCGCTGCTGTCAATCACATCCGATGACGCGGCGCGCCGGGGGGCGGGGCCGAGTGATACAGCGAGCGGCTATAGCCGCCGGCTGTATCACGGGAGCGCGCCCGCAAGCACTCACCACCGTGCGAGGGAGCTCGCATGAAGGTGGTAAATGCTTGCGGGGAGGAGCTGAAACAGCCGCCGAGGGACCCCAGAAGACCAGGTTCGGGGCCACTCTGTGCAGAACGAGCTGCACAGTGAAGGTAAGTATAACATGTTTGTTATTTTAAAAAAAAAAAAAAAAAACATCTTTACAACCCCTTTAAAGAGGAAGTAAAGCCCGCTATTAAAAAAAATGTGTTTTAAGCCCCCCCCCCAGGTGGGTTATGCCATAATGTGGTAGTATGCACAGCATATTAGTACATTATGGCAGATATACCTGTCCTATGGTGTCCTTCAGCGCAAAGCTGGGACCCATCCGGCGGGCCCCTGGCACTTCCAGCTTTGTTCGGGTCCCTTCGGCCTTTTGATAGGCATGCGCATGGGAGTCACATCACCGCGGCACAGATTGGGGCCGATCAAGGCCGTAAATGTTCGCTGAGCTACGCATGCATGGCTCAACGAACAGGACGGCTGACAGGCAGAAGGATGCATTTATGGCAGAAGAGACCAATAGGGTCTCTTCTGTCATAAATACCCTGCCTGTCAGCCATTTTTAAATAAACAACTTTACTTCCACTTTAACACCGCTTTAAGTCGAGACTGTGGTCATCAGCACAAGAAGCTAAGATTATATTAAAGGCAATTTTTTCTTTTTAAAAATAAAACACACGTTATGCTCCCCTGCTCTGTGCAGTTGGTTTTGCACAGAGGAGCCCTGATCCTCCTCTTCTCAGGTCCCCCAACAGCGCTCCTGGCTCCTCCCTCCTGCTGAGTGCCCTCCCCCCCCCGGCTTGAAATTGGGGGCACCCACGCGGGCTCACTCCCGAGCCACTGCTCTGCGTGTCCATTCACACACAGAGTCGTGGCTCGGCCATGCCCCCTCTCTCTCCTCATTGGCCCACTAGTTGTGATTGACAGCAGTGGGAACCAGTGGCTCCTGCTGCTGTCTCAGCCAATGAGGAGGGAGAGTCCCCGGATCGCGGTGGGGCTCAGGTGAGTATGCTGCACAGAGGAGGTTTTTTTTTACCTTCATGCATAGAATGCATGAGGGTAAAAAAATTTGAGCCTTTAGAACTACATAAGTACTGAGTAGTGAAATAAATACCATAAGATGATAATACATAACTCCTATTTTACTGGCTGGCTCTTCAGATTGCCCCTGTGCCCTGCAAGCACAGAGCCCTAGCACACTTCCTGTCCTAGGGTGACAACGCAACTCCCTATACCTTAACTATAGAGCAGCAAAGTTGTCACCCTAGGACAGGAAGTTTATTAGGATTACAGAACACCACTTCATTGCCATGGCAGGGAGGGTGGTGTTGTCCAGTCGACAGACGTGAACTGGGAACAATACTAAGGGCTTGTTCACGTCTTTTTTTGGAGATTGCCATTTTTCTGCACTAGAAAATGGCCGATATATGCAAAGGCACATGGAAAACAAATGTTTTCTATTTGCCTTGTTCACACTTAAACGCAGCTTGAGCTGTGGCACGGAAAACTACAACATGTCAGCTCTGTTTCTGTCTGTGTTTCTACGCACGGCAGCTGAGCAATGAAATGTCACACTCATAATGAAATGTCACAATTGTGATGTTTAAATAAAGTTTAAAAAAAAATGTAAACAGTGCTCTGTGCTTTAAGGTCTGACTCACACTTGCGCAGGTTGCAGTTTGCATGTTGCAGGTGCATTTTGCGTTTTTTTCAGTACACATCTTTGTCCACTTCAGCCCCGGAAGATTTTACCCCCTTCCTGACCGGGCCTTTTTTTTTGCGATACGGCACTGCGTCGCTTTAACTGACAATTGCGCGGTCGTGCGACGCTGTACCCAAACAAAATTTTTGTCCTTTTTTTCCCCACAAATAGAGCTTTCTTTTCGGTGGTATTTGATCACCTCTGCGTTTTTTATTTCTTGGACTATAAACAAAAAAAGACCGACAATTTTGAAAAAAAAAACCCACAATGTTTTTTACTTTTTGCTATAATAAATATCCCAAAATAAAAAAGTAAAAACAAATTTCTCCCTCAGTTTAGGCCGATATGTATTCTTCTCTTAATTTTTGAAAAAAAAAAAAATCACAATAAGCGTATATTGATTGGTTTGTGCAAAAGTTATAGCGTCTACAAAATAGGGGATAGATTTATGTTTTTTTAATTTTTTCATTTTTTTTTTACTAGTAATGGCGGCGATCTGCGATTTTTATTGGGACTGCGACATTGCGGCGGAGAGATCAGACACTTTTGACACCTTTTTTGGGAGCAGTGACATTTATACAGCGATCAGTGCTATAAAAATGCACTGATTACTGTATAACTGTATAAATGTCACTGGCAGGGAAGGGCAGCTCAGCGTGTTCTAACTGTAGGGGGGATGAGACTGCCTGGGGAGGAGACCGATCGGTGTTCATACTTGGTATGAACACACGATCGGTCTCCTTTCCCCTGCCAGAACAGGGATTTGTGTTTACATACACAAATCCCCATTCTGGCTCTGTCAGGAGCGATCGCGGGGGGCCCGGCGGACATCGCGGCCGCCGGGCACGCGCATCGGCTCCTCAGTGACGCGGTGAGCGCGCGCGCGTGCCCCCTTTACCCCTTAAAGCTCCCGCCGTACAGCTACGGCGATTCACGCAGGGGAGCCATTCTGCCGCTGTCAAACGACGGCGGGCAGGCGGTCGGCAAGTGGTTAAACCATTGAAGTCTATGGAACCAAAAACCAGAAAAAAAGTCCCTGGCCCTTTCCATAAAATGCACAGATGTGAACTACAACCATAGGAAACCATGTTAAATGGACTGTATAGTGTGATTCTGCAGGAATGAAAACGCACAAAAAAAATGCATAGGTGTGACCCAGGCCTAGAAGCGCGACTCCAAACCGACACGTCCTGCACAATAAAGCATGGTGGCGTTTTACCAAGCAGTTCGTGTAAACTGGCCCTGACTGATAACTGTGCAGCACAGGCAAAGAAAACAGGAAGTTAACAGCTCACAAAATTTCTGGCAGGATCAACAGCTTTTTTTTTTTTTTATTTGCACCTATAGAGCAGAGATAATAAAACCCTTTCAATGTTAAATTTAACAGACCAAAAAAAAAAAAAAAGCAAGAAATAGAGTTTGGGTTTTACATACATTTTAGCTTTACTGCTGCTTTAAAGCGATCTCACAGTGGGAAAGCAAATCTAATTTACAGCAAATTATAGATTATGCACACAAAATTGCCACCCTTTTAGTGAATCAGAGAGTTTCTCTTGGGTTTTTTCCATTAAGCTCTGCGGTAAAACATTAACTTGAAGTACAGCCGCTAATCTAAATGTATCGCTTACCATTTTGCAATTTTACGATGGTGGAGATAAAGCGGATTTGCTTCCACACAAACAGATGACAGAGAAAGTTTCCTCAG
Organism: Aquarana catesbeiana; assembly: GCF_042186555.1. NCBI lineage: Eukaryota > Metazoa > Chordata > Amphibia > Anura > Ranidae > Aquarana > Aquarana catesbeiana. The sequence goes on along the minus strand of NC_133335.1, from coordinate 23,391,416 downwards.
AGTGTCAGATTGGAAATACACTATATTGTCGAAAGTATTGGGACGCCTGCCTTTACACGCACATGAACTTTACTGACATCCCAGTCTTAGTCTGTAGGGTTCAATATTGAGTTGGCCCATCCTTTGCAGCTATAACAGCTTCAACTCTTCTGGGAAGGCCGTCCACAAGGTTTAGGAGTGTGTCTATGGGAATGTTTGACCATTCTTCCAGAAGTGCATTTGTGAGGTCAGGCACTGATGTTGGACGAGAAGGCCTGGCTCGCAGTCTTCACTCTAATTTATCCCAAAGGTGTCCCATCAGGTTGAGGTCAGGACTCTGTGCAGGCCAGTCATGTTCCTCCACCCCAAACTCACTCATCCATGTTTTTATGGACCTTGCTTTGTGCACTGGCCCAAATCATTTGGTGGAGGGGGGATTATGGTGTAGAGTTGTCTTTCAGGGGTTGGGCTTGGCCCCTTAGTTCCAGTGAAGGGAACTCTTAAGGCGTCAGCATACCAAGACATTTTGGACAATTTCATGCTCCCAACTTTGTGGGAACAGTTTGGGGATGACCCCTTCCTGTTCCAACATAACTGCACACCAGTGCACAAAGCAAGGTCCATAAAGACATGGGTGAGTTTGAGGTGGAGGAACTTGACTGGCCTGCACAGAGCCCTGACCTCAACCCAACAGAACACCTTTGGGATAATTTGGGATTCTCGTCCAACATCAGTGCCTGACCTCACAAATTCTCTTCTGGAGGAATGATCAAACATTCCCATAGACACACTCCTAAACAATTTTATATTGTTTTCTGTTTTGTGAATTTTTTTCCCCACTTTCTGAGTATTTGACGGAATAGGAAATGTGGCACCCTCCTACTAGGTACATTTAGTTTGGCTCCCCTGTAATCAGTGGAGCAGGGGTTGATTATTTAGGGCTGCTCAGTGTTTCACAGGCTGCTGCTCTGTTACTTCCCTCTGTTTTCTAGAATCATAATGGGAGGAAGGAAAGGACATGCATCCTGAATATTTGTGGAACTCTAGCCAATCTCAGGGGAGGTGTGCCCAGTAGGTGACTGGAGATCCCATAAATAGTCGGAGGCCTGGTCAGCAGGGGCATTGTTCCTGGGCCCATTCCCCTCTGAAGGGACCCTCTGCACCCCCTGGTGCAGGAGCCTAAAGTAAGTCTTGATGAAGACATTGAGGTCCCAGCTAGGCTTAGCTAGGGGGGGGGGGGGTGCTATTTGCAAATCTGTGTCCGGAGATCAAGTTGGATCTGGAAAAGCTCACCGGAGAGAGCCAGGAGGAAGTTGATGGGAAAGAGTCCAGCTGATCTACGGTGGTGTGAGCCTGCATCTTCCTCACTAGGAAGAGCAGGAGGCAACCGATGATCCTATGGTGAGTAGATGACCCCAGCGCTGAAGAATAGTGAGTGTGTGTAGCTTTTAACTCTGGAAGGAGTACAGATCACCAACAACATAAAAGATCCTGTGGGGCATTCAGTTTGTACAGTGCAACCAGAAGTTGGGGAGTCCTCAAGTTGTTCAGTTTTGCAGTTCCCCGGGGTATCCCTTGCTCTCTACACTTTTACAAGTTCATCCTTCCCAATAAAAGAAAAAAGAGAAACCCATAGACTGTTCTTTGGAGCCAGTGAAAGAGTGCTGAAAAGACGATGTGCCAGGCTGAGGGGAGAAATAGGACCAAATTCGCCAGCAGCTCCAACAGGGGTGCACTACAGAAAACCTCCCAACTTTCTATACTATATGGCCAAAGGTTTGTGGACTACCCTTCAAATGTTTGAATTTGGATGTTTCCAGTGAAGGGTAATGTTACTACTACACAATACAGAAATTTAAGGGCTTATTTATAGCCCCGTAAAATTTTGTGACATTTTTCGCACTTGCAGCCCATTATCTCAAAGGTCTGCTTTCACGCAATGCATGTTAATGCGTGACATAAAGCACTTAAAATGGGCCCTCAGACAATTGTTTGTTTTGATTTTCGTGACAACATATCTGTGCCCCTGCGTGAAAAGCCAGCTCCATAAAGACATGGTTTGATGAGTTTGGTGTGGAGGAGCTCGAGTGTCCTGCCCAAAGCCACGACCTTAACCCTACTGAACACCTTTAGGATGAAGTGGGATGCAGGTGTAAGCCAGGTCCTTCTTATCCAACATCAGTACGTGACCTTACAAATGCTCTTTTGGCTAAATGGGCACAAATGTCCCACAGGAACATCCCAAAATCTTGTGGAAAGCCTTCCCAAAAGAATGAAGGATGTTATAGCTGCAAGGCGGGTTGAGGGAGCAAATTCACATTAATGGCCGTGGTTTTGGATGGAGTGTCCAACAAGCTCATATAGGTGTCATGGTCACCCTAACACGTGGGGGAGATTGAGGCTCCATTCACACTTGACACATGACAAGTTGCACACCTTCATAGATGTATAAGGTCAACTGAAAAAGCAAATCATTTTGCGAAACATGTAGAAGATTACGGTTTGGACCTACATCTACGGAGGCTCCACTATATTGTGGGGTTCCCACTGTTTAGTCTGTACCACCTTGTCAGTGTATGCAACCAATTGTAATTTGTATTAATATGTATCAATTTTGTTCTTTATAATAAAAAATATATTTTTTATACTTGATTGTCCATTCCCTGGGTACCGAGATAGTCCATAATCCCGCTTGTCATGGGGCATTTTTTGGAGTAGCCTTGACATTTCCCATACCTTCATCACTGTAAGTTTAAGGATGATGGTACCCACCTCTACCTCTATTTATCTACTCAGATTGAGGCATTCCTTTTCAAGTTGCACCCTATGTTTTTCAATGGCAGCCCTTTAAATACTTAAAGAGGGAGTCCACCTACACAAAAAATATTAAAAACCAGCAGCTACAAAAACTGCAGCTGCTGACTTTTAATAAAACGGACACTTACCTGTCCTGGAGTCCAGCGATGTCGGCAGCCGAAGCCGATCAATCGCTCGGCTCTCGGCTGCTGCCGCCGCCATTCTCGGTGAGGGAATCGGGAAGTGAAGCGTTGCGGCTTCACTTCCCGGTTCCCTACTGCGCATGCGCGAGTCGCGTTGCGCGTCTTAACTGGTCCCCGCTATTTCCTGGGACCTGTGTGTTTCCCAGGAGACAGCGGGAGGGGGCGTGACTCCCGCGGGAGTCTATTCCTGGAAGTGGGTGCAGATACCTGTATTAGACAGGTATCTGCACCCCCCTCCCCCTGAAAGGTGCCAAATGTGACACCGGAGGGGGGGGAGGGGGGGTTCAGAAAAGTGGAGGTTCCTTTTTTGTGTGAAACTCCGCTTTAAAAAAAAGTTCCTGCACTACTTTGGTCTGATTTTTCATGAAACTTGAGTGCCATTGACTGCAATGTAAACGCTCAAAAGTCGCACCTGAGTGTTATACATGCGACAGTTGTGCAACAGCTGTCCATTATCATTGGTCAATTCCAAAGTCGCACCCATCCAAAGTTGCGTCAAAATTGCACTCTAAAGTCACACAACTTTGGAGTTGTACAAGTGTGAAAGGTAAATAACCAAAACTGGTGCACACAGAAACTGGTGCAGCTGTGCATGGTAGCCAATCAGCTTCTAACTTCAGCTTGTTCAATTAAGCTTTGACAAAAACCTGGAGGCTGATTGGTTAATATGCAGAGCTGCACCAGATTCTGCGTGCGCCAGTTTTAGTAAATCAACCCCGTAGTATACTGGGAAAGAGGGGAGCTGCCTCGGGTGCAATGTTTTTATGATGGGGGGGGGGGGGTCGCATGCCAAGCTGCATCGTGCTTATAACCTGCATGACCTCTGTCCTGACTTTTTTTACCCTCTGGCTGGAGTTTTTCACACTTGGCTCCAGGAGGCTAGCAGAACAGCAGGAAGGTCACATGTAATCACTGCGCACTTCAGGGTCCATGTGAACCCAACTGGTGTTACACTGTGGCGGTGAGAAAAGTGCAGTGGCGGTTGGGAGGGGGAAGACCAATTGGTGTGCACCAGGAGGGGAGTGGCACAGTTTGACTTATTCGCCTAGGCCACTAGATCCTGACACTTAGGCCCCTTTCACACGGGACGGATCCGTGTTGATCCGCCCCGTGTTTATCCGCTGCTCAGCGGGGATCGCTCCGTTTTCCCCAGCTGAGCAGGCAGATGACAGGGCGGGACCCGCACACTGTGCAGGGACCACCCTGTCAGATCTCCGCTCTCCCCTATGGGGGATCGGAGGAACACGGACCGTCTGTCCATGTTCCTCCGATCCGCTCTGCAGACGGATAGAAAAATAGGAGTTTCTTCCGTCCGCAGAATCGGACGAGAGCGGAGGCGGACGACATCGGGTGTTAGCGGATGTACATCCGCTGACACCCGCTATCCCATAGGGATGCATGGATGTCCGTATTTCATCCGAAAACGGATGGATGAAATACGGACATACGGTCCGCATGTGTGAAAGGGGCCTGACAGTATGGGGTTCATTTACTAAAATCGGAGAGTGCAAAACCTGGTGCAGCTGTGCATGGTAGCCAATCAGCTTCTAACTTCAGTTTGTTCAATTAAGATTTGACAAAAAAATCTGGAAGCGGATTGGTTTCTATGCAGACCTGCACCAGTTTTTGCACTCTCCAGTTTTAGTAAATCAACCCCGATGCGACTGGTGTCAGACAGAACAGTGAGGGGAAATCACCCCAACAAAAAACATGGGCAGCAATAAAAATGAGTGTTGTAATACAGTAAGGAAAGTCTAGAACCCCCGGCAGGATTTTAAGTGTTGTGTCCCCATGAGGGAGACTTTCCCTCACTTCCTGTCTAGGCCATGGGTGAAAGACAGAGCATAAATAACCTCAAAGGGGACAGTATTAAAATACTGGCAGGAAAAATCTCTTCAAAGAGGTTGCAGATATTAATAAAAACCTAAAAAAAAATATTCTAACATTTCCTCACTCTAACAATAATTAAAAAAAATGGGTTTGGCTGGAGTTGTACTCAAGTTTGGTTTGCAGGAACATAAGGAACGATGTGGACTCCTCTCATCTAATGATCAGAAGGTCACTTATCTGTATGATCCAACATTCCTCACTTGTGTCTATCAGTAACGTCACTGACCTTGATCCATAAACAGCTGTCATAGCAAGAATGTCTGTCCATAAATGTGGACTTTTCCTTTAAGTCCTCTTGGCAGCTCCTGTTTATCAAAATAAAAAAAAAATAGATTACTCAGCTGGAGAAGTACACTGGAAATTATTTGTTTATGACTTTACCTAGTATGATAAATGCAGAACTCCCCCATACAAAATGTGAATACCAAATGGCCAGGGCTGCTGTTAGAAGTCCCCACACAGCCTACCTGACAGGGACCCCCCCCCCCCCCCCGGCCGGAAGTGACTGAGGATATAGATTTATCAGTCCCTTTCTTTGCAGCCTCAGTTGCAAAGATGAATGAATTGGAAGACCTCTGAGGCTTCCTGCTCATTCGCAAACTGAAACATAGTGAACACTGTTTACTATGCTTCAGCGATGAATGGACACAGGCGTGATTGGTACCGATCGCTCACTGTGTTCATCCAGGAAAGGAAGGGGACAATAAATTACATATTTACCAACCCCTTCCCGAGCTCTCCATCCTGAAACATCCCCCTGTTGTGTTCCTGCAGCAGCTGCCAGCATGGAGAGGGGAGGAGGGAAGCCAGCAGCACTGCAAAGGAAAGGGGCACCCAGGGGGGCCCAGACAGCAGATGGAAGGGGTGCATGTGCTAGAACCACGCCCCTGAAATGCAGTTGGAGGAAGAAGCTGTCAGTGTTGCAGGGGAAGGCAGAAGAGGATTGGTTGTCTGCAATAAGACAGCACAGCCAGCCCTCCTGATCAGCAGGTGCCTGAGCCCCCCGCTTTTGAACTGATGAGGGCCCGGGCTCAGTACAGGTGGGCTGGCTGTACTGCCCTATCAGCAGCCCTGCAAATGACCACATAGCCTAATCCCCACTATCACCTGTATGTTTCTGTAGGGGAGGCCAACTTTCTGAGATGACAATGAGGGACACCTATCAGCAAAAGTATGCAGGCATAAGACACACCCCTTGCCACGCCCCCTTAAAAGAGAATTGTACAAAAAACGATGATTGGTTAAACCCACAAGTGCTTTTTTTTTTTACCACTACTATTCCTTTATACTGGCTTTTTAAATTTACAAATGCAGCAATTTGGAAATCAGATGAAAGGTTTAGCGCTGGGAAACACTTTTTGATAGATAAAAAGTGCATTTTATATACAACGATATAGATCAGACCAAAATGAGGGACAAATGAGAAGATATGGGGGACATTGCTCCAAATCAGGCACAGTCCCTCCAAATCAGGGACAGTCCCTCCAAATCAGGGACAGTTGGGAGCTATGGGGGAGGGGGGGATGTACTTTATGCTGCCATATTTGTAGGCGGGGGAATTGGATCCCAGTTGGATTTTACCGCTATCGAACTCCATGAAGTAGATTCCCTTCACTTCCTGTCATGGTGACAGCAGCTTCACCAGACAGGAGGTTAAGGAAAACCTGCAACAGGGATATTGATAGAAATCGTGTCTTTTTAGGTAGAGCAGGGTAAGGTTAGAATATCTGATAGCTTTCGATTTCTGTCTGGTCCCCCATTGCTGATTTTTCTTCTTACTTCCTGTCTGGAGAATCTGTTGTCACAGTAAGTGAACCAAAATCAGAGCCCTGGATAGAGGTAAAAACTCAACAGGGGTTCTAATCCATTCCACTCTATCCAAAACTACAAAAAAATAAGTTTTGGCTAAGCATACACTTTAAAGTGATTGTAAAGCTACCTTTTTTTTTTTTTTAAATAACAAACATGTCATACTTACCTTCACTGTGCAGTTCACTTTGCACAGAGTGGCCCCGATCCTCGATTTCTGCGGTAGCCCGGTGGCGCTGGTAGCTCCTCCCCGCATCGTATAACCCCTTAGGAGAAGCGCTCTCCCGGGGGGGGGTTACCTTTTTTTATTATTATACAGGATTTATATAGCGCCGACAGTTTACGCAGCGCTTTACCTTGCGGGTGCGCTCCAGAGTCCAGCATTTGCATCCATAGACGTAGATTGCCGGACTCGGCCCCGCCCCCCCGCATCATAGGATTTGATTGACAGCAGCGGGAGCCAATGGCTGTGTTGCTATCAATCCATCCAATCAAGAGCCAAGACAACAGGTAGAGGGGAAGAACGTGTCTCTGGCGAGGGAATTAGGGGGCTCAGGTGAGTAAAATGGGGGTGCGGTCAGTGATAGTTTTTTCACCGCATGCGGCTCACAGAAGGAGTCCGGTGCGGCCCCGTTCACCTTTTCAGGTCCGATTCCAGACCAAATTTTAGGCTGAATTCGGACCTGCAATGGACCAAAAGACGCATAGCGCTTTGGTGCAAATCACACCGGACCCGCTGCGGAAATATGTGAACCGGCTCCATAGAGAGCTGGTCAAAATCTCCTGCTGTTGCGAATTGGTTGGATGCGGGGAACCCACATCCAATTCGCAATGATGTGAACCCGGCCTTAGAGAGGGGGGCACAGAAGAAGCTTCTCTGGCTGGTACAGGTATCCTCTGGTATCTGCTGTTAGGCGGGACTTTACAGTGAAGTACACCTTAAAGCGTTATTAAACCCAAAATGAAAAATGTTTTATATATTGCAGCTGACCAATCATTAGATGCGGTGGTTGCATTCGTTTTCTTTTTTTTTTTTTTTTAGGCTTTTTTTTCCCTTTCGTTTTCAGCTGGTGATCTGGCCAGTGACACACCTCCTGTATTATAAAGTGCCCTCCTTCATTAAAGTACTCTGGCTGAAAGAGCACAGGCAGGCACCTTTGGACAGCAGCATTGTTGGGGGGAGGGGAGTGTTAGATGTACTAGCAGATTTAAATACACCAACAAGTTGAAGCCAAACTCCAGCGCACACTTTAGAAGCAGTTACAGCAACATTTTTTTTTTTTCTTTTGGGATAAAGGTTTCACCATTCACACTGAATACGGGTTTGAGATTGTGCGACTTCACTTGAAAGCGCACGATTTCAAAGCTGCATGTCAGTGCGACTTCAGGTGTGACTGAGATCTGTGCGACTTCGTGCACAGATGTCTATGCAAGTCGAGACTGAAATCGCCAAAAATGGAGCAGGAACTTTTTTTTTCAAATCGGTGTGGCACTGCAAAGTCGGCATCGCACCGATTTGAACAGTTCCATTGCTGACAATATGATGCAACCTGTCATGCGATTTGGACCAGTGTGAAGCGGGGGTTTTACATGAATAAGGCCTGATTCACACTTATGCAGGTTGCAATTTGCATATTGCAGGTGCATTTTTTGTCTTTCAATACACGCTTTTCATCCATTGAAGTCTATGGAACCAAAAACCAAAAAAAAAAAGTCCCTGACCCGTTCCATAAAATGCACAGATGTGAACTATATCCATAGGAAACCATGTTAAATGGACTGTACTGTGTTTATGCAAAACTTTAAACATGCTAAAAAATGCATAGGTGTGAACCAGGCCTTAATACAAGCTGATCATTCTAAGCACCCCTGTCAGTGGAACAGTGGGGACGGAAAGTATTCAGACCCCCTTAAATTTTTCACTCTTTGTTATATTGCAGCCATTTGCTAAAATCATTTAAGTTCATTTCTCTCCTAATTAATGTACACACAGCACCCCATATTGACAGAAAAACACAGAATTGTTGACATTTTTGCAGATTTATTAACCCCATTGCGACTGGCGTACGCCGATGTACATCGGCAGAATGGCATGGCTGGGCAAATGGGCGTACCCGTACGTCCCTTTGAATTTGCCGCCGTGCCATTGCATGCACACCGGCGGCGGCGCGCTCCGGCCGGGAGCTCCGTGAGTCGGGTCGCGGGTCCCATGGACTCGATCGCTGCTTCACGCTTCACAGTGATGAAGAATGGGGAGATGCTAACGTAAACAAGCATCTCCTCGTTCTGCCTAGTGACAGTGTCACTGATCTCTGCTCCCTGTGATCGGGAGCAGAGATCAGTGATGTGTCACATGTAGCCACACCCCCCCCCACAGTTAGTAACACTCCCCAGGACATACTTAACCCCTCCCTAGCCCCCTAGTGGTTAACCCCTTCACTTCCAGTGTCATTTACACAGGAATCAGTGCATTTGTATAGCACTGATTGCTGTATAAATGACAATGGTCCCAAAATAGTGTCAAAAATGTCCGATGTGTCCGCCATAATGTCGCAGTCACAATAAAAATCGCTGATCGCCGCCATTACTAGTAAAAAAAAAAAAAAAAAAATGAATAATAAAAATGCCATAAAACTATCCCCTATTTTTTAAACGCTATAACTTTTGCGCAAACCAATCAATAAACGCTTATTGCGATTTTATTTTTTTTTTTACCAAAAATATGTAGAAGGATATGTATCGGCCTAAACTGAGGAAAAAAAATGTTTTTTTAAATATTTTTGGGGGATATTTATTATAGCAGAGTAAAAAATAATGCGTTTTTTTCCAAAATTGTTGCTATTTTTTTGTTTATAGCGCAAAAAATAAAAACCGCAGAGGTGATCAAATACCACCAAAAGAAAGCTCTATTTGTGGGGAAAAAAGGACATCAATTTTGGGAGCCTCGTCGCACGACCACGCAGTTTTCAGTTAAAGCGACGCAGTGCCAAATCGCAAAAAGTGCTTTGGTCAGGAAGGGGGTAAATCTCTCCCGGGGCTGAAGCGGTTAAAAAAGAAAAACTGAAATATCACATGGTGCTAAGTATTCAGACCCTTTGCTGTGACACTCATACTGTATATTTAACTCAGGTGCTGTCCATTTCTTCTGATCATCCTTGAGATGGTTCTACACCTTCATTTGAGTCCAGCTGTGTTTGATTATACTGATTGGACTTGATTAGGAAAGCCACACACCTGTCTATATAAGACCTTAGGCTGGATTCACATCTATGCAGTTTTAGTGCTTTTTGCATTTTGCAGATTTGCACTACAGTCTATTCAACATTGTTTCCTATGGAACAGGTTCTGTAGTGCAAATTTGCAAAATGCAAATAGCACAAAAAATGCATAGGTGTGAATCCAGCCTTACAGCTCACAGTGCATGTCAGAGCAAATGATAATCATGAGGTCAAAGGAACTGCCTGAAGAGCTCAGAGACAGAACTGTGGCAAGGCACAGATCTGGCCAAGGTTACAAAAAAATTTCTGCTGCACTTAAGGTTCCTAAGAGCACAGTGGCCTCCATAATCCTTAAATGGAAGACATTTGGGATGACCAGAACCCTTCCTAGAGCTGGCCGTCCGGCCAAACTGAGCTATCGGGGGAGAAGAGCCTTGGTGAGAGAGTTAAAGAAGAACCCAAAGATCACTGTGGCTGAGCTCCAGAGATGCAGTCGGGAGATGGGAGAAAGTTGTAGAAAGTCAACCATCACTGCAGCCCTCCACCAGTCGAGGCTTTATGGCAGAGTGGCCTGACGGAAGCCTCTCCTCAGTGTAAGACACATGAAAGCCCGCATGGAGTTTGCTAAAAAACACCTGAAGGACTCCAAGATGGTGAGAAATAAGATTCTTTGGTCTGATGAGACCAAGATAGAACTTTTTGGCCTTAATTCTAAGCGGTATGTGTGGAGAAAACCAGGCACTGCTCATCGCCTGTCCAATACAGTCCCAACAGTGAAGCATGGTGGTGGCAGCATCATGCTGTGGGGGTGTTTTTCAGCTGCAGGGACAGGACAACTGTTTGCAATCGAGGGAAAGATGAATGCGGCCAAGTACAGGGACATCCTGGACGAAAACCTTCTCCAGAGTGCTCAGGACCTCACACTGGGCCGAAGGTTTACCTTCCAACAAGACAATGACCCTAAGCACACAGCTAAAATAACGAAGGAGTGGCTTCACAACAACCCCGTGACTGTTCTTGAATGGCCCAGCCAGAGCCCTGATTTAAACCCAATTGAGCATCTCTGGAGAGACCTAAAAATGGCCGTCCACCAACGTTTACCATCCAACCTGACAGAACTGGAGAGGATCTGCAAGGAGGAATGGCAGAGGATCCCCAAATCCAGGTGTGAAAAACTTGTTGCATCTTTCCCAAAAAGACTCATGGCTGTATTAGATCAAAAGGGGCTTCTACTAAATACTGAGCAAAGGGTCTGAATACTTAGGACCATGTGATATTTCATTTTTTTTTTTAATAAAACAATTCTGTGTTTTTCTGTCAATATGGGGTTCTGTGTGCACATTAATGAGGAAAAAAAATGAACTTAAATGATTTTAGCAAATGGCTGCAATATAACAAAGAGTGAAAAATTTAAGGGGGTCTGAATACTTTCCATCCCCACTGTAAATGTTTTTTTTTTCAACACTCTAAACTGCTACATTTGCAGGAGAGCTTGTTCTGTTGAAAAACAACAGACATACTAGCTGGATCACCAGGTGAAAATAAAGGAAAGGAAGCCAAAAAAAGGACAATGAATGCAGCCACCACATCAAAGAATTGGTAAGCTGCAATAAAATTAATGTTGCTTTTGGTTTTAAAACCGCTTTAATTGTAACGGTTTCATCCCTCTTGTTCTGTTCCACCACTATCATATAAAATCACGCCAGGCTTGAAGTATTAAACCGCTAGAGGGGATAAACCATCTCCTAGCAACCAATCACACCGAAACTTTCCTCCTCTTTCATTTTTCCAGCACAGATCTGCATCTGATCGGTTGCTATGATTTGTTGTGCGCAGTTTTTACCGCAGAAATTTTTATATACACGAGGCTCATCATGAGCACATGTGTGTGGTTTTTTTTTTTTTTTCTCCCCTCCTGAGAGAGTTTTATGGGAGATAAACCTATTGGTTGCCAGTGACCAAATGTGGAAGAAATGATGCAGGAGGGGAGGGAAGGAAGAAGGAAATATAGAGAGCGGGAGAAAAGGTGATGAGGTCAGCGACCTGATTGAAATTTGAGAAAAACAAGCGGAAAAATAAATGCCTAAAAATAGGCGGTGGGGGACGGGGGGGGGGGACGGGGGTCAGTGGGGAAGACGGGCAATAAGAGTTCGGTGCTGGGTAGAAGGGATAGCGAAGTGCTGGAGAAGGTCAGAAGGGGTGACAGAGGGACATCAGAGGTCAGCAGCGATGTTTAAAGAGAAATCAGAGTGAATACAAAGCATCAGTGTTCACCTAAAAGTAATTTTTGTGTGATGAGTACTTTGCTGTTCCATGTTTTCTCAGCTGCATAGTATGGAATAGTTCTCCAATGCAAATTATTTAAATATTAAAGTGTATCTAATCCTAAGAACAAAAATGTGATTATATATATACATAGTTGCCAACATTGCAAAAACAATTTGTGGGACACTTTTTTGGCTGTAGGCGGGGCCATATAATAATTAGGGGGCGGGACATGCGTTTGTAGGTGTGGCATAGCAATAAAAAACAAAAGTGCAGCGTGAAAATGGGCGTGGTTTACGTGAATAGCGGGAGTGGCTTAAATGGGCATGGCTCAAAGGGGGGTGTGGTTAGAATCTGAGATGAATGAGGGATGGAGAGGGAAAGGGGGACAGAGGAATGGAGGGACAGCAGCCCCAGATCCTACACAACAATAGAAATATGTGTATTCTAGAAAGTTTAACAACCAGCAGATAAAGATACTCCAAACACCTGGTGTTAGCACTTCAATCATCCCGCCACCATGATTGTAATGGCTGTGGGTTGAGTTATTTTGAGGGGACAGCAAATTTACACTGTTATACAAGCTGTACACTCACTACTTTACATTGTAGCAAAGTGTCATTTCTTCAGTGTTGTCACATGAAAAGATAGAATAAAAGATTTACAAAAATGTAAGGGGTGTACTCACTTTTGTGAGATACTGTGTGTGTATACACACCCCCCCCTACCTGAACACCTGTCAGCTGTTGTATATTAGGATACATAATGATAAGTACTGTTTTCCTTTTCTGAGGGTTGTATGTTGTAACAGTCCTTGCACTGGTGCTTACAAATCCATTCCCTGCAAGCTTCTAATTAAGGCACTCCATGGATGGCGGAGGGAACACTATTACCTGGCACAGGATTGTGGGTGGGAGTTATTTGGTGTCTGAAAAATAAAGTATTAGCATAATGCCACAGAAGAGCTTTGTATCCTTACATTATTATTATTGAGCATCTAAATACACAGATGGAATACATACACTATCAGTGGCGGCCCTTCCATACGGATCGCAGTGGCGTTGCCACCGTAATCCATGCGCCCCGGCCCTTAATCTACATGCAGGGCGCCGAACGCATGGATTTCAATGGGGGTTTTTTATTCTTAAAGCACATGATTAGAGCCTGAGGCTCTAATTGGCTTCAAAAAAGGTTGGGCTTGGGGCACAGAGCATTGTGCCCCAAGCCCACCCAGTTGTGTGACGATAGCGAATTGATATTTGATATTGTCTTCCTGATTCTCCTCCCGGGCAATCAGAAAGCGGGACCTGAAACCCGATTGGCCGAGAGGAGAAACGATTGCATTGGCCGCCGAGGAGGAGATGCAGAGGAAACCACAACCGAGGAGGAGATGCAGAGGAAACCACAACCAAGGAGGAGATGCAGAGGAAACCACAACCAAGGAGGAGATGCAGGCCTGCGACCTAGTTGGGGTAAGTGCCGATCGATCGACTGAATGGGGGGGGGGGGTGTTGAGTAGTTTGTTTGCCGCCCTCTCCCAAAAATACCACCCGCCACTGTACACTATATTGTCAAAAGTATTGGGACGCCTACACGCACATGAGCTTTAGTGACATCCCAGTCTTCAGCTGGATACACACTATACAACTTTTGTTGTTTGATTTTCTTTAGGATTTACCTTTAACTATGTAGTGCAAGGGCCTGCCTGACTGCATACAAATTAAAAGTGTTTAGGTTTGACCTCTCATTATAGGGTTTTGGTAAATCTAAAGGAAAAAAATCTAAAGAAAATTGTATCGTGTGTATCCAGCTTTAGTCCGTAGGGTTCAATTTTGAGTTGGCCCACCCTTTACAGCTATAACAGCTTCAACTCTTCTGGGAAGGCTGTCCACAAGGTTTAGGAGTGTGTCTATGGAACTGTTTGACCATTCTTCCAGAAGTGCATTTGTGAGGTCAAGCACTGATGTTGGACGAGAAGGCCTGGCTCGCAGTCTCCGCTCTAGTTGATCCCAAAGGTGTTCTATCAGGTTGAGGTCAGGACTTTGTGCAGGCCAGTCAAGTTCCTCCACCCCATTAATGATACCCCCCCCGAGGAAGTGACCATGACGACACAAGTAGGGTGGAGCCGAGTGACGCTGCCAAAACCGGAAGTGAAGCAGGAGCCTCCGAGCCCCGCTGTCAGTTTTCTAGGAGAGATTTGTTTTTTACTACAATGTAAGTTTCTATTTTATATAGTGCCACCGCACGGGGAAAACCACATTTTTAAAGGGCCATACACCCAATTAAAGACAGAGTGCCAGGATACCAAGTAGAAAAATGGAGGGGAGCACTAGAGGAGTCTACCTTGCATGTACCAGCATAGGGGAAGGCGTTATCTGACCTAGTAAGAGAGGTCAGGAGAGGTGAGCGCATAGATTGAAAGGTGGTGGGAGTCACCGAAGCACCAGCATTGTTAACACGGACGATCATATTATTGTGGAGTCACTCACTAATTGTACGTTTATGGCTTGAACTTAAAAAGGAGTTTTTTTTTTTTTTTGGAGCCGCAACTGTTTATGTTAATGATTTTATATATACTTACCTTTGTTTGCACCAATTATCACGGAGGACGAGTACTTCATCACTTTACTAAATATAATTTAATAATATTTATGAATATTAGTCATGTTTATGTATGATTTGTCACAAAGTATAAAAGGGTATACAGGCGCAACAACATACACATTTATTCATTTTTTTGGAAGGAGAGTTTGCAGGCCCATTTGAAAAAACAATAAATGCACGTTTTCTTTTCTTTTTTTTTTGCAGAAATGGGTACATGTATTATTTTTCTGCAAAAGGTAGACTTAGCATTTAAGGTGTCCAAGTTTAGGCCTATGTGTGCTCAACTGTGTAATGAAAAGCTAGCCTAGCACACGCTGAGTAACCCTGCAGTCAATTAACAACAAGCCTTAGCATGCACAGGACACACAGCATGCTGGGACTTATTGTTCCTCAATCAATGAAGCCCTGTACAGTGCCAAGGCCTGCTCCATTGGTCACGTGTTGTAGTTAAAAGACAGGAGACATCATCTACAAAATGAAAACAGTGATGGTATTTGCTATCCTGTAAGGTAGGGGTTAACACTCGCATGACAGTAACAAGGTTACGCAAGGCTGATAATCCAGCTCAAACTTTCCTTATATAGTAGAACGGTTTCAAAAGGAATGAAAACATAGGGGTGACATGGAGACAGAATATAAATTTATAAGCATTCCAGAAAGCCATGTCACCCACTCCCCCCATTCAACAACATACAGCTGTCCCCAGGCTCACAAATTAAGCCACATTTATAGCAGCAGCACGTATGTTGGTTCTCTTCATGCCTAACAAATAATTGGCAGAACATGTCACACAGGCCTGTGGTATAACCTGCCACCCAGTGGCAGATAGGAGGTATAACACTGTAAATGAGCCATAAGGAGAGATGACCATGGTCAGTAGGGGAAAGGCTAGCCCAGTGGCGGTCAACTTTCTTGACATGAGGGACCTCACGTGCAGCACTCAATATCTCCAAAGGGTCACACAATCTTCAGTGAGTAGTCAGTATCAGAGATAGCACACAAAAGGACAAAGTCTATGGCTGTGATACAGGAGATGGTTGGAGATGGCGGACAGGATACAAGTGATGGTCAGGGACTGCAGCTATGATGCAAGAGCTGGTCAGAGACTGCAGACAGATTAGAAGAGCTGGTCAGAGACTGCAGCCAGGGTAGAAGAAGAGATGGTCAGAGACCATGAACGGGGTAGAAGAGATGGTCAGAGACCGTGAACGGGGTAGAAGAGATGGTCAGTAACCGTGAACAGGGTAAAAGAGATGGTCAGAGACTGCGAACAGGGTAAAAGAGATGGTCAGAGACTGCGAACAGGGTAAAAGAGATGGTCAGAGACTGCGAACAGGGTAAAAGAGATGGTCAGAGACTGCGGACGTGGCTCAAGAATTGGTCAGAGACTGCAGACAGGGTAGAAGAGATGGTCAGAGACTGCAGACAGGGTAGAAGAGATGGTCAGAGACTGCAGACAGGGTAGAAGAGATGGTCAGAGACTGCAGACAGGGTAGAAGAGATGGTCAGAGACTGCAGACAGGGTAGAAGAGATGGTCAGAGACCGTGAACAGGGTAGAAGAGATGGTCAGAGACCGTGAACAGGGTAGAAGAGATGGTCAGAGACCGTGAACAGGGTAGAAGAGATGGTCAGAGACCGTGAACAGGGTAGAAGAGATGGTCAGAGACCGTGAACAGGGTAGAAGAGATGGTCAGAGACCGTGAACAGGGTAGAAGAGATGGTCAGAGACAGTGAACAGGGTAGAAGAGATGGTCAGAGACAGTGAACAGGGTAGAAGAAGAGATGGTCAGAGACAGTGAACAGGGTAGAAGAAGAGATGGTCAGAGACAGTGAACAGGGTAGAAGAAGAGATGGTCAGAGACAGTGAACAGGGTAGAAGAAGAGATGGTCAGAGACCGTGAACAGGGTAGAAGAAGAGATGGTCAGAGACAGTGAACAGGGTAGAAGAAGAGATGGTCAGAGACCGTGAACAGGGTAGAAGAGATGGTCAGAGACCGTGAACAGGGTAGAAGAGATGGTCAGAGACCGTGAACAGGGTAGAAGAGATGGTCAGAGACCGTGAACAGGGTAGAAGAGATGGTCAGAGACCGTGAACAGGGTAGAAGAGATGGTCAGAGACCGTGAACAGGGTAGAAGAGATGGTCAGAGACCGTGAACAGGGTAGAAGAGATGGTCAGAGACCGTGAACAGGGTAGAAGAGATGGTCAGAGACCGTGAACAGGGTAGAAGAGATGGTCAGAGACCGTGAACAGGGTAGAAGAGATGGTCAGAGACAGTGAACAGGGTAGAAATAGAGATGGTCAGAGAGCGTGAACAGGGTAGAAGAAGAGATGGTCAGAGAGCGTGAACAGGGTAGAAGAGATGGTCAGAGACCGTGAACAGGGTAGAAGAGAGGTTCAGAAACCGTGAACAGGGTAGAAGAGATGGTCAGAAACCGTGAACAGGGTAGAAGAGATGGTCAGAAACCGTGAACAGGGTAGAAGAGATGGTCAGAAACCGTGAACAGGGTAGAAGAGATGGTCAGAAACCGTGAACAGGGTAGAAGAGATGGTCAGAGACTGCGGACGTGGTTTAAGAATTGGTCAGAGACTGCAGACAGGGTAGAAGAAGAGATGGTCAGAGACCGTGAACAGGGTAGAAGAGATGGTCAGAGACAGTGAACAGGGTAGAAGAGATGGTCAGTGACCGTGAACAGGGTAGAAGAGATGGTCAGAGACTGCAGACATGGTACAGGAGATGGTCAGAAACTGCAGACATGGTACAGGAGATGGTCAGAAACTGCAGATATGTTAGAGCTGTTAAAGACCGAGGATATGCCTAAGATCATAGACTGTATGAACAAGGCAACAGGGAAACAGATTAGTGTCTGCAGGGGCCCTGTGGGCCGCACATTGGGGAGAAGGGGGCAAGGTGCTTAGAAAGTGTAAGTTTCAGCATGGCTAGGGGAGGGGGAGAGGCCTTTCAAACAAAAATCAGGTTTTAACTTTTGCTCTCTGAAGCAGGCAGAGTAACAAAATTATGACCAGTGGCAGGAGTAGGTAAGGCTGTGTGTGTGTTCATATAGCTGTCCACAACTATCAAAACCACAGGGAGGCAGGAGTAAGGCACAGCTATCTAATGAAAGAAAAGCCTGTTCATTCTAAGTTTGTCTCTGTCTGAAAAAGACCTTGTGTGCCACCAACGTCACTGCTGCACGCTTGTTCCAGAGTAATGACTCATTAGGCCTAAAAATCAGGACAAAGTCCCCAAAACAGGCAAACCCCCCCCCCCCCCCCCCCCGAAAAAAGAAAGTTTTCATATTTGTATATTCTCAGGTACCCTTTAGGTTTAAACAGAATAAGAGTTAATAAAACCCAGCCTCACTTTAAAGTGGACCTAAACACTCCCCTAAACTTTACATAGAACTGTGTTGGGAGAGTCAGTTAATTAGTGACTGGGCTTGTACAACCTGGTGCTGACAATCATGTGACCTCCCCACCAGTCCTGGGACAAGGTAATCCTGCGCCCAGGGCAAAGATGGCGAGCTACGCCCCCCCGCCAGGTGGAGTCCCCTTTACATCAGGTGTCCCCAGTAGAGTCCCCCTGTAGATCACATGCCCCCGAGTTGTTGCCGCCCCCCGTACTGGTATTTACAGAGACTCCCTTCATTTCTCTGGTCACTTGATGGGACAAGGGAAAGGACGACACAATCCGCCCTTCTTCCTCAGCAGTGCAGCACTAGGACTGAGGACAGTTCTGTCTCCACGCTGGCTCTTTTCCACCCCAGGCAGGCTAGGAGGGAGGAGAGAACCAAATCCTCCCTCCAGCAGCAGCTATCGACCGCTGCTCCTTCTGACAGGAGTGACACTGCAGTCTCTTCTGTCAGTAAAGCGCAAGACAAGTGGCCGACAAGCACCAGCCCCCTCAACACAGCACCTGGGGCAGGTGCCCGCTCAGCCCCCTCCTAGTCCCAGCCCTGCTTTCCACTTTGGCCCAGTCTCGAGACCAAGAAAAAATTAAGGAGGCGCCTTTTAACGTCTTGCTTGTATACTGACGCAGAACAATGATGCAAATAAGGACTGCTGTCTATCCACACTTCATAATAGGTTTACTCAGGGCTGCTATTAGAAATCACAGGTCCCCTCATCCATCCAAAAGCGACTAGGGACATAGGTTTATCAGTCCCTTTCTCTGCGGCGAATAGGAAATGCTCTGAGGCTTCCTGCTATGCTATGCTTTGGTGATGAATGGACACAGGAGTGATTGGTACCAATCACTCACTGTATTCATTCATTCAGGAAAGGGCCAGTTAATTACATCTTTACCTGCCCATTTCCCCCGCTCTCTATCCTGAAACATCCCCCCGTGTGCCCACAGCAGCTGCTGGTGAGAGAGAGGAGGAAAGCCGGAAGTGCTGTGGGGAGAAAGGGGCATGCAGGGGGGCCCGGACAGCAGCTGGCAGGGGCGCATGTGCCAGGGCCAATGCAGATGCAGTACAGCCGGAGGGAGAAAAAGGAGGAAAAACTGGCAGCACTGTAGGGGGGAGAAAGGAGAGGATTGGTGTCTGCAATAAGACAGTACAGCCAGCCCTCCTGTTCAGCAGGTCCCTGGGTCCTCCTTTGAACTGGTGGTGCTCGGGCTCAGTATATGAGGTCTGGCTGTACTGCCTTATCAGGGGCCGTGGGTTTACTTGAAATATAAGGACATTTTTTTTATTAGCAGATTAGGTGTTGGGTTTGAAGAAGAGAATATAAAGAGCTTAGTTCCACTTATAGGGCGTACACACGGTCGGACTTTGTTCGGACATTCCGACAACAAAATCCTAGGATTTTTTCCGACGGATGTTGGCTCAAACTTGTTTTGTCTACACACGGTCGCACAAAGTTGTCGGAAAATCCGATCGTTCTAAACGCGGTGACGTAAAACACGTATGTCGGGACTATCAACGGGGCAGTGGCCAATAGCTTTCATCTCTTTATTTATTCTGAGCATGCGTGGCACTTTGTCCGTCGGATTTGTGTACACACGATCGGAATTTCCGACAACGGATTTTGTTGTCGGAAAATTTTATCTCCTGCTCTCCAACTTTGTGTGTCGGAAAATCCGATGGAAAATGTCCGATGGAGCCTACACACGGTCGGAATTTCCGACAACACGCTCCGATCGGACATTTTCCATCGGAAAATCCGACCGTGTGTACGGGGCATTAGAGTAGGTTAAAAAACCTTGATCAGATTTTTTTTTTCTCCCCTTCGAGTACTTTTTGGAAAATTTAGCCTCTCTTCCTATCTCAGAGACAACAGGAGGGAAGGGGGATGGCAATTGCTCTTTTGGTTGTGACTGAACGGGTGACACACCCTGGAAGGAAAAAAAGACAATGAGGAAGGGACGGGAGAAGATGTCTGCCCTCTTAGCGGTGACCGGGCGCTGCCAAGGCGGTTTTACCGCCATTTTTACGGCGCTTTTCGGCCGCTAGCGGAGAGCTTTTATCTGCCTCTAGCAGCCGAAGAAAGGGTTAAATGCGACCAAAAAGTGCCGCTGTTGAAGCGCTGTAAATGCATTCCAATGGGCAGGGGCAGTGGAGGAGCGGTGTATACACCGCCCTAAAGATGCTGCTTGCAGGACTTTTTCTAATGTCCCGCAAGTGCACCGCTCCAGGCTTTCACACTGGGGCTGCAGGGGAGGCATTTTTCAGGCGCTATTTTTTAGCCCTTTGGCACCTGAAAAATGCCTCCAGTGTCAAAGGGGCCTAAAACCTGGCAGCTGATTGGTTACTACGCACAGCTGCACCAGTTTTAGTCTCCGCCTTTGGGTAGCAATTTTTCTTCACTAGAGCAGTGTTCTACAGCAGGAAAGGTGTGCCTTCACAATCTTTTTTGCAGGTACATAGTTTAATAGTCGTTTTAACTTAGGAATAGGGTCACTTTAACAATAGTTCAAAAATGTATGTGTCTAGGACCAAACAAAAATGTTTACATTTGCTTTAAATTCTGGTTCATGCCCGCGGCCACCGTGTGTGCACCATTCTTGGAGCAGTGTGACTGCATTGCAATGACACATCTCACAGTTTACATTATTGATATATCAGAAAATTACATTTCATTCATCTTTATTCACCGCAGTGTAGTGAATCGTTAGATGCTGGGCTGAAAAAGTACAGCGTGTTCCATTTTTATTTTCAGCACACAGAACTGATATGAACTCAAGGCAAATTGCCTCTTTGCGTTGTGTGTCTGCATTGGCAACACTGCCCAAGGGAGCTGGTGTGAATGAGTCCTTAAAAACAAGCACCATTTTCCTTTTGGGAACCCTAGTTGCCTGGCTGTCTTTAGCTTCAATATTTCATTTACCCCTAAAGAAGAATGCAAGCCAAAAACACCTTACAAGAAACCCCACAAGGAAAAACGCACCTATAAAGGCTACCAATTCCAATAATTTTATACATTTATTGAACAGAATATATCAATATGGCACAGGGTGTCCCCCCAACATCACACAAGTCACCCCTGACCCCCCCGGGAGGGTACCGTTGGGTGAGGGGTGGACCAGGTCATTTGGAGTGTGGGGGGGTAGGGGGTCAGGGGTGACCTGTGTGATGCTGGAGACACACCCTAGGTGAGTGGGGTGTTTCCCTGTGCCACATTGATAGATTATGTCCGCTCAATGTATATACAGTAATACCTTGGATTACGAGCATAATTTGTTTCAGAAGAATGCTTGTAATCAAAAGCACTTGTATATCAAAGCAAGTTTCCCCATAGGTAATAAAGGAAACTCAGATAATCCGTTCCACACCCACTGCTTGTCTACGCAGTGCCGAATGCGGCCAGAGGCGCGGGGGCGCCGGAGCCACTCGGGAACGGAGTGTTTCCGAGCGTCACCAACGCCCCCGCACCTCTGGCCAAATGCGGTACTGCACACCCCAGAATCCTGCGAGACAACGCTCGCAAATCGAGTCTGAATTTTTTTATTTTAAAAACTGCTTGTATTGCGAAATGCTCGTAAAGGCAATTCGAGGTTCCACTGTATTTTATTCAATTGGTAGCCTTTGTAGGTGCATTTTTCCTTGTGTGTGTGTTTTTTTTTTTTTTTTTTGTATGGCATAATATTGGAAGCACCTCCCCTCGGTTTTAGTGTACAGGCACCATTTCAAACAACCACTCCCAGAATTCATACAATTTTGGGTTCTTTAACAAAACTAAAACACCCCCCATTCTTCATACTTGTTCTGGCTCAGTAAACCGGGGCACTGCATCAGCATGAAAGACAGGCAACAAGCATTTTAAAGCAAACCTTTCCCCGACACAGGAAAGGCTTTTTGTAGATGACCGTTGTCTGGCTTAGTACACTGATCAGATGGATCCAGCAAGGCTTGAGTTACAGACCTGCTACAAACATGCATAACCGTCATTTCAGACATTCTTATTTGCAGGCTTGGTCCAGGCAAGGTACACATTATTGAAGCAATATAAACATTATGTAACAGAATGAGAAGTGGCAGTCCTCACATCTTGCTCTTGTCTTAAAGCAGGGGTGTCCAACCTTTTGACCTTCCTGGGCCACATTAGAAGAAGAGGAATTGTCTTGGGCCACACATAAAATACACTATAAGGATATCTGATGAGCAGAAAAAAAAGTCAGGCAGATCACAAGTTGACGATCACTGACATGAATCAAATACTTAAGTAATAAAACTTCATTTTTGTGGTAATATTTTTTATTATAAAAGCAAAAAGAGGACAACATAAAACTAGTGTGATATTTGGCACTGTTTTTGAGAAACTAAACGCATCAATATCTGGTTGGATGAAGCAAGCCTTAAATTAATTCTTAAAGCGCTCATCAGATATTTTAGTTCTAATTTTGCCCTTTGTAGCTTCTTCCTTGAAAATAATTGCTCACAAATCTAGGAGCTCCCGAAAACGGATAATCTGAATAAGGCGTGATTGTGAAGAGTGGGATATGTTCCTTGGGAAGATAAAAACGTATAAAATTCCAATAAGGAGACACCGTTAATTTTTTTTCTTCGGCCGCATGTGTTCGGTAAGCGTAAACGCATTTTTACAAAAAAAATATCTACATTTTTACATTTACTGTGGGCTGCAGGTTGGACACCCCCTGCCTTCCTTAAAGTGTATGTTAAAACCTTTTTTTTTTTTTTTTTTTTTTGGGCGGAGTGTAAAAAGGACATCCATCAGGTTTCTTGCTGTCCCCTCTGGCAAGATTTTTCTACTGCTCCTGGTGACCATTGCCTTTGGTACATAAAAAAAAAAGGGAAATAAAGCATTTTTGAACAGAAAGTGAAGGCAAATCTTCCACTGGATAAACCTGCTCAGGTGACAACTGTCTAAGGAGAGACACCCCTCGCTTAGAAGGAATCTTTTCTTACTTCTTGTAGTCGCTATGGGATAGGAAGTAAATTAAAGTCTCCCAAGAAAGGAGAAAGACAAAACAAAAAAAAACAACCCTCACGGTAATCCTAACCGTTTCTAAAGTTTTGGCTTAGAAGTACTTTAGGGAAAAGTAAGAAATGGCAGTTTTCATACAGAAACGTTTTTTTTATATCAGCAAAGCAGGGGTCAATCATTTAAAAGATTATTTCTGATTGGCTGATATTGTTTATTGCAGATCAGTTACTCTTCACATCAGCTTAAAGCAAAGCTCCATCCAAAAAAGGGGAAGCACCTGGTTTTGATATTTACCGTACTTGCTCCCACTTCTAGTGAATTGAGCCAGAAGTTTGCCCCCCCGCCCATTCACAGGCGCAGTAGGAGACCGCCTGCAAATACGCAAGGCTTCACTGCCAGTTTCCCTTAGTCAAGATGGCAACACCAGCGCCCTATAGCCGATTGAAAAACTGGCACCGGTGGATCCCTGGGCAGGTAAGTGCCCCAATATTAATAGTTAGCAGCTACAGTATTTGTAGCTGCTGACTTTTAAATAAAAAGTTCTTAAGGAGCCCGGAGCTATAATCCTGATAGTTGGATGCAAAAATTCCCAAACATTTTGTTGTTGATTTTTCATAACTGAAGGAATTTTTTCATACAAAAAATTTTGATGGCTCTTCCTAGCCAGAAAAATCTATTTTCATTTCCTAGCATTGCTGTACAATTTACACGGCCATTTTGAATGAAGGGAAGACCAAGACAGTGGGGATAATTACGTGTACATATTTTTTGCCATCCTACTTGTTACCACAGAGTATATATATATATATATATATATATATATATATATATATATATATATATATATATATATATATATATATATAGATAGATAGATAGATAGATAGATAGATAGATAGAGAGATAGATAGATAGATAGAGAGATAGATAGATAGATAGAGAGATGTTTAGAGAGAGAGATCTATCTATCTATTTTTTTTTCCAGAAATAATTCAGCATAAATCAAAATCAAATGAACTACCAAACTTTTTAAGTAGGCTGCTTAAAGTATATATAAAAGTCTACTATAAAAAAAAAGAAGAAAAAACACTTATTCAAAACTGATGTATACATTTAGTTTTGAAGAGTAGAGAAGAGTAAGAAACTGTCAGTTCTTTATTTCCCCTGCTGTGCCCTGTAGGGGAGATTTTATTTCCTGTCTCAGGAGACAGAATAGATAGAAAAATAACAGTTGTCACTAAACAGGTATCTGCATATAGGTGGTTTCCCCTCACCTCCAGTGATAACAGTTGGACCAGCAGAGGAAGAATTCCTGCAATGCAGACAGCAATATAAAGCTGATGAAATTTTTTTTACCAATCACCACCCTAACAAAAAAATAGAACATTGAGTTAAATAGACTTATGTAAACAAAAAAAACAAAAAAAAAAAAAATCAGTTTCTCACCTGGGATTACTATGATAGAAAGAAAACGTGGTTATTACGCCTCTGGTAGAGTTTCTCAAAACTAGGTATCCTTTGCAATCACAGACACGGTTTGGTAAACACAAACTTTTATGGAGAAAAACTTTACAGCAAAATACCAAAAACAAACACTTGGAAGGGTGTTCTCTTCCCACAATACGATTTCATACACAAAAATTTTGTCAAGCGAGCTAACATAGCTTTGTGTGTAATCTGCCACACGGACTATTAAAAGTGAGTAAACGGAACTTTGTCTCCATCTAGTGCTCACAAAGCCGAACGACAACTGGAAAGCCATATATAAACTGTATTGTCCATCGTTCTTGTAGGCATAGGCTGATCCCACGTTTAAGAATTTTCACAGAAAATCCAACAATGACTACCTGGGCTCCGAGACTCAAACCACTAGGATTATCTGCCCCCGATCGTAAAGCTTTAAAACAATCCTTAAAATTAATAAGGGGTTTCAATAGGGCTTCCGGCCCCAAGCTATATATATATATATCTATAAAAAATAAAATACACAGGGGTGGGGTGTTTATGGGACAATGTGACACAATGGTGCATGTCAAAATTAGGTAGCCGCCTCAGAATGCATTCTTTATTTTGGAAGCCACCAGGATGAGAATTTCCCCTATTTTGTTTTGCCAGTTTACGATGTCCTTTGACACTGCGCACCAAAGTTCGCCATGACGCGGCTCTGCATTTTCACAACGTTTACGGATTTCCTCCTGCTGCTCCTGTAAAGGTAAAAAAATAAAAATAAAAAAAAACGAGAGGTCAAAAGAGAAAATACATAAAAGTGTAAGTATAATGGAGGATGGGGAGGTAGACCATATACATGATACTTTGTATGAAATACATACAAGGAATTCATATATTGAATAATGTAAAGTGATTGTAAACCTCAGACATGAAATATGAGCCAAGCATATCCGTCTAAAGTGTGTACTTATCTCAATTGGGAACACTAAGCATCATTTCTGTCTGCTGCTTCATTCATCTGCTATCGGCATGAATCACTTCTGACAAGTTTACCTGACACCGAGAGAAAGTTGGTGACAGGGGAGGGAGCTCCAGCTGATTGAAAGCCTCGGCTCTGTGCGTTGCATGAAGGGGGTGTGTCCCTTCCCTCCAATCAGCTCTTAGAGCTCTCCAGAGGGTAACTTGCACTCTCTGTCCCCTTTTTTCTGACAGCTCAGACAAACTTTATAAATTCTGGACTTTGAAAGAATGTACATAAGAGGAGACTGCAGATAAACAACTTATACAGGAAGGATTTGTTTAATCTCTGTATCACTTAAGGCCAGTCACTTCACTGGGTATATGTTTAACGTATTACGCGTTCTAAACACATACAAGCAGACCAATCATTTTTGACAGTCATTTAGAAACTGTGGGTGTGCATGTACCTCTGTGCTGCCACTAAATAGTGTAAAACAAGTCAAATGCAATGCGTGCAACTGAAGCATACAAAAAAAAGGGGGGTAAAATAAACAAATCCTATAAAAAGCATTAATGTGAAGTTAGTTGCTGCAACCTCTCACTGTGTTCCCACAAACAATTTTGATCATTATTTAAAAACTGTAAAATGGAATTGGCCTCCAACTCCTCACCTCTGTACCGTGCTGCAGCTCAAACTTATAGAATGTTGCCCAGGCATCGCCGAGGTCAGAGTCAATCTTCACTGTACGATGAAACCAATCCCGCGCTTTGGAGATCTTACGCTCGCTCCAGAATAGCCTGGTGAGAGAAATTAGAAAAAAAGATTGAAGACACGTGCATTGAGGCGTAATTTTTTTTTATTCCACTTTTTTAAATTTTATACTTTTCCTTAAATTTTTTTTTGTGATCACTATTTTTGAAGGATGTAAACATCCTTTGCGATAGCAATACAGCATGACAGGTCCTCTTTATGGAGAGATCTGGTATCAATAAGACCCCAAATTTCTCCTTTACCTTTAACAGCAAAAAAGAAAAAAGTTTTTCTCTTTTGCTTTAAGAAAGGAAAAAAACAAAAAACAAAAAACACACAAACATTAAATCTTCCGGCCCGGGAACCGGAAGTGACATCATGACGTGTCCTTCAACAGCATATAGATGAGCAGAGGCCATCGCTTATCCCTTTGGCAAGCCACCACCAGGCGTCAGATGGGTTACCGGGCTCAGCTATCGACAACGTAAGCCTGGGAACAACCGGGAAGTGGTGTCAAAATTATCCCAGTATTTAACAGCAAGTGGTTAAAAAAAATAAAAACCCTTACTACCAAAGTCCTTATAGACCACATTAATTAGGAAAAGATGATGTTGTAGGTCAGGCACTCACTTGGCTACTGCCAATAGTACATGGGGGTCATGTTCACACTTCTTCAGGGCATCAACGCTCTTTGTTTTTCTCTGTGGTCTGGCTTCTAGAAATATGGCTTCTGCCCAGAGGATTCCTGGAAAATGGTAAAGAAAATTTACTACATCACATCATTACAAAAGGCTACACACATGCAAAAATGATTTCCGATTTCTCGGATATCATTTCATCAATAGGTTCCACTGCGTGATATCCACTAGGTCTCACCTGAATTAGGACACTCTTGCAGAGCCTTGGCCATCAGGGTATTGGCAATATTCTTTAGCCCAGCTCTGAACTCTAGACGTACTGACTCCAACCTGTAAAGAAAGGAGTGATTACTAGGCATTCAGTACACAAAGTGCTTTTCTGGCACTTACTCAATGTTCCTGTTAACTGAGTTTCAATAACCGCTTTTTAAACAACATTACACAAAGTTTGTTTTTTTTTTCATTCAACCCGGTGGGCTGAATGAAAAACTGGGAGATCGCCGTACTAACACAAGCAATTTTCTTGCGGCAATCTCCCCCGCTGGGGGACTCCACCTACAATGGAACACACAGAGTAGCGCTCGCAGCCATTGGCTGATTAGATGCTAGTTTGCCAGCATGTCCCTTTTACAAAAGCCAATCAATAGAGCGGCTTCTGTTGGACAGGCTGCTGTACGCACAAACCGAATCTTGGCGGGTTTCTTGTTTTTTGTTTTGTTTTTAAAAACATTTGGTATTTTTTTGTTTATAAAGAAAAAAAATTAAAAACCCAGTGGTGATTAAATACAAATAACAGAAAGCTAAATTTGTGTGGGAAAAAAAAAATTATATAAATTCCATTTGGTTACAGTGTTGCATGGCAGCGCAATTGGCAGTTAAAGTAGCGTAGTGCTGAATAGCAACAAAAATGCTCTGATCACGAACGGGGTAAAACCTTCCAGAGGTCAAGGGATTAAAAATACAGATAAAGGCAGTGAATCTCACCATAGTTCAGGGGTCTTTGGGTTTTTTAGACGACTTTTTTCCAGAATAGCCCGAGCCCTGGTCAGCTGTCCTATCTTCTCCTCCAATCTAGAAAGCAAAAGCCACAGCGGGGAGGAGTGTGGGCACTTCTTCAGCTAGAACAAAGAAGCAATGATTGGTTAGAACTGGTTTTATTGATTTGAGCAGTTTATTAAAAGAGATTAAGATCATAAAACAGAACCTGACAGGACAAACTGATCTCAGAAAAAATTAAATATGGAGCGAAAGGGAGAAATTACTTCTTGCAGATAATCACCTAATGTTTTTTACTTTTTGGAAAATGCTACTCTACTATTCTAAACGACTATTATGTTGCAGAGCTGCAATATAATTTGTATGACCGACATTTAGCTGTGAACAAGGTTGTTTTTACGCCGCTGTATCTCACACTTAGTGCTACCACTTAAAGGTGTTGTAAAGGCAGAAGTTTTTTTTTATCTAAACGCATTTTATGCATGAAGATAAAAAAAGCCTTCTGTGTGCAGCAGCTACCCCCAGGACCCCCTAATACTTACCTGAGCCCCATCTATCTCCACAAGGCCTTCCAGGACTCTGTATTGACACAGCAGCGGCGCCGTTGGCTCCCGCTGTTGTAAATCAGTTAGTCGAGAGAGAGAGAGAGAATGAGAATATGGACACACAGAGCTGCAGCTCGGCTGCCCCCCATAGCAAGCTGCTTGCTTCACTGCTACTCGGCCAGTAGCAGTGAAGAGGGACCCGAGAAGGAGGATCCGGGCTGCTCTGTGCAAATCCACTGTACAGAGCAGGCAAGTATAACTTTTTTATTAAATAACAAAGAGGCTTTAGTATCACTTTAACAGGGTTAGAGTAAGGGCCAGATCACACCATAGAAAAAGCAGTCCAGATAGTTTTCTGCATGCGCGTTTTTGAAGCGTTCCGAAGCATTTTGGATGCATTCTGTTGCATTTTTTTCTTCACCTTAAATAAGGACATATGTGTTCCATTGAGGTTTTTGGTGTGTTTAGGTGTGTTCCTGTGCACTTTTGATGCGTTTTACCAAGTTCAGTGCAGGAAAAAATGCAGCGTGTTCTACTCTTTTTTTCAGGAACCGACTACACTGGTGTGAACTATGCCATTGAAAACCATATAACAAACTATCCATGTGTTTTTGACGCAGAAGAGAAAAAAAAAAAAAAAAAAAGCACTGAACTGCATGTGGTGTGAATTGGCCCTAACTCCACTTTATTGAGAATAAAACACTCTGCTCTGGGTGAGCTAAGTACATTGCAGGTATCTTGGGCCAATTCACACCAGTGCATTTTAGCGTAGATGTAAACTACAGATCAAGGACAT
Source organism: Aquarana catesbeiana (assembly GCF_042186555.1). NCBI lineage: Eukaryota > Metazoa > Chordata > Amphibia > Anura > Ranidae > Aquarana > Aquarana catesbeiana. The sequence continues at coordinate 23,362,129 of NC_133335.1, read as the reverse complement.
CAGAAAAACAATCATTTTCTATGTGTCCTATGCACAGCATAATGTTGTGTTGTGCTAAAATGCAAAATGGATTGTCCCCGGACGTCTAAATGTTTGCCAACGAACGTCTAAATATATGCCAACGGACGTCAAAACGTATGCCAAAGGACAAAAAAAATGTAGGTCAACAGACGTTGGTGCGCGTTACAACATGACTGAAATGGATGGAAATGTACATGCGTTTTAGCGCAAGACAGTGTGAACTGGCCCTTTAACAAACTTTGTTGCAGATTCCAACCTTTTGTTATTCTGAAGAAATAGCTGTTTTGTTTGTGTCCTCTTTACAATGCAGCGTGAATCTGCATGGATGTAATTTTATAATGATCAATCTGCTGCTGCACTTGCAGAGCTCTAGTGAGGAAAGTTGCAAAGTCTTCATCCCTTTAGACATAATTTCCCTTTGGGAACATCTCACTAAAATCAGTGAGCCAATCACACAAGCAGAAAATTACATTTCTGGGGAGGGGGGAATTCTGTACACCAATTGTGTAAAGAACGCCTGCAGGTAGCCATATTGCATTTTACCGAAAATTACAGCGCTGCAGAATAAAAAGGAAAGGTAATTTTTAAAAACATTCAATTACAATATGACTTGTGTCACAATTTCATATACTATATTATTTTTTTCACAAAAAAAGTGGAGTTACCCTTTAACACCATGGAGACAAGACTAGAGGAGGCCTTTGAAAAAAAATATGGGAAGTGCCTTTGCCGAATTAGAGGGTCAGAGGTCACCTGAAATATGACAGTCTCCCATCCTCTGAGAATGCACTGTCAGTCAGCTGATATGCCAGCAGCTACCCTGTTAACCTGAAACTCAAGTTAAAGTGTCAGGTTTAGACAAAACAAGAAAAGCTAAATAAGGTGAAAGTAGGAGCAGAAATTATAGTTCTTTCCCCATCCAAAAGAGGAAATTTAAAAAGGCAACAAAGTGGAAGTGCTGGGGAGAGGTGGACACTCCTGTTTTTACAAGTAAAGGTTTTTATTTAATTTGTGTCATGTTAAAAGAAGAGCTACAGTTGGGTTATGCTGGAATCTAAACAGTATGCTGGTGCATTCATAAAAGCTTTATTAACCTACTGTCTGCCCACCCATACGGGTTATCCCTCTTGTAAGAGAAAATGGAACTACCACCATTTTATTCTACAGTGTGTCTGCTTTCAGAAAATATATGATGTTTTGGGGGTTTTACTCAGTCTTCAGGTCTAAAATGATTTTTTACAAGTGTGCAGAAAAAGCAAAAAATGGCTCTAGCAGCGAAAGGGTTAAAGCGTCAAACCAACCACGGAGAGAAGCTGATGTCAGAACTCACCCCCTGATTGTAAGATTCTCTCGCTTTTTCCATCTGCTCTCTCTGCTCCTCGATCTGCCCCATCATCATCCAGAGTTTAGGGAAATCCTCATAGTGACGCAATGCCTCTTCACACAGTTCCAGTGCGGCATCTACTTTCCCCAGCACCCACTCCAGCTTGACTGATTTCATGAACACCTGGATTAGGGGGAAGAAGACACATATCATATGGTGGGATTTAAATTCACTAAAATGTATTTTTCCCAAAAGAAATTGCGTTTGAAAAACTGCTGCGCAAATACCATGTGACATAAAAAAAATTGCAACAATTGCCATTGTATTTCCTAGGGTCTCTGCTACAAAAAAAATATATATATATATATATATATATATATATATATATATATATATATATATATATATATGTTTGGGGGTTATAAGTAATTTTTTAGCAAAAAATACTGATTTAAACTTGTAAACAAAGCGTAATAAAAGGCCTGGTCTTCAAGTGAATAATATATCTCTTTCCAAATGATAAAACAAGATGTGTACCCTGGCGGTGGGAGCACTGCTTCTAGCCTTTGCCAGCAGCCTTCGGGCACGCTCATATTCATTATTTTCAGATTCCAACTTCACGGCAGCCAGCCAAATCTCCTCGCTGTTCGGGTTGGCCTGAAAAAGAAAAAATATTAGAGCAAATCCAACCAAAAAAGAGTTGAATGTACAAATGGTTTTATAGCATTAAAGCAGATGTAACCCCTCTCCTATACCCAGTGATGTGAACAGCCTTATATGATACACAGGGATAAAAATAAATCCCCCACCCTAATTTTACTACGTATATATGCTGTCTTCATCTTGCTATATTCTTTAGAAAGTGGACATTGTGTTACAAATTTTCTAGTCCTGATCAGCACTGCAGTGAAGCTTGGCATACACCGAGTCACAGCTGATTGGAGGAAAGGCACCCCTCCCTCCACATTGACAGAAAGAGGAATGAGAATGTGCAGAGCTGTGCTGTGAATAGACAAGCTCTCTGCTAATCTATTTATAGCAAGCTTCCAGGACACAAATGTCGGGCTGCTTTTATTTTCGTTGTTGGAGAACTTGTCATGCTGATAACAGAGCAAAGAAACAGCAGAAAATCATGGGACACAGGGCTTTGGAGAGAGATAAGAAAACACTACAAATATATGTGCATAGGTCAAATTTCACAAATCAAATTTACATCCACTTTAAAAAGAGAATTACGGGATTGAAAAAAAAAAAAAAATTCTACTCACCTAGGAGAAGGCAACATCGGTCCAATACTGCATCTGTCCTCTGCCTCCAAGACCGAGAACTGAGGGATCAAAGACTGCTGATCGTTCTCAGGTCCATTCTGAGCCGAGAGCCAAGACTGTCAGTCAGTGGCTCTCTGCTCTGCCCCTCTAGCACACACTGGAACGCTGGGCTGCGGAGGGGACGGGGGAGGCTGGCTCAGTCTCCCAGCAGCGAGCTGAGGCGCAGGATCCATCCAGAACAGGGACCGGCTGAGTGACATCAGCCAAAAGCGAATTTTAACCCACGGTCGGTTGAATACGGTTCACAGGAGTGCACTCCTGTGACCCACAGGAGAAGTAGGGCCAAAATAGCTTTGACCTTACTTCTCCTTTAAAAGGGTAACAAGACTTTTCAGAGCATGTAATACCATATACTCTGAGCCACCACTGCAACCACAACTACTCTTGGGGCCATGAGTGAACAGCAGCACACGTTTAGCCTGGGTTCACAATCTTGCAAACTCAGACATCGCATGCGATTCGCACCGCATTGCTGTGCAGATCACATGCGATGTCTGTGCAATGCGAGTTCAGCCATACAGTTGTATGGCTGAACTCTCATTGGATTTGCACAAAAAAGGTCCAGGGACTTTTTTTTCCCCGCATTGGAATCGGATCACATGGGTGTTCACACCCATGCAATCTGATTCCTGTCCGAATCCACAGTTTGCACTGCGATCTGTGAACTGATCTGGGGGTGTCATTACCATTGTATTCAACAACCACAGCGGTTCGCAGGGAGCAGTGTGAACTGCCTGTGGGAGAGATGAGATGCGGGAACCGGAACTGGAATTGCGCTGGTTCCCGCATCGCTATAGTGTGAACCCAGGCTTAACATCAATCCCTAAGTCCTCCAACGTCTGTTAACCCCCCAAGTGCCACTCCTCCTCACTGCCTATGATCCTACAGAGCAAGAACATCAATTTTAGTTCTCAGCTGGGAATAGTCCACTTACCACTGATGCACATGGCGCTCTGGAAAAGTACAGCATAACGTTCGGGCCTATTAGCCCATCTGGGAGCCACAGGTGCTGTGCAGCTGCTGTTTTGACATGGATTGTACCTGGCTGTATGGAGGTATACACACTGGAACTTACAGTAATGTGTACTGTGCTCTCTGCATTGTTAACAACCCTGCTCATTTCCCTCAGAACTATACAACACCTCCCTCTCGAAGATGAGGAGAGAAGTTGGCGTTTGTACTGTCCTACCTAGGATGACAATCCTGCTCCTCCACAGACAGTACAATGAGTGAGCATTGTCACCCTAGGACAAGTATGATAAGAGACAGGATCACAACATGTAAAACAAAAAGGAGAAAATAAAAGCCTGAAAATAAATAATGCAGCCAACAAACTTGTAACCTGTAACAGATTACATTTTTGATATCATGCTTAGAGCCTGAGCATAGAAGTATTTTTTTTTGTTTTCAGAAAGCAAATTAAAATAAGCATTATATTTCAGAGCACCTTGATGTCTGCTTTAAAAGAGTAACTCCACTTTTGTTGAGAAAAAAAAAAATTCCCCTCTGGGTGATCTACGTAAAAGGATTTTAATGAACTTTGCTGCAGATTCCTACTTTGTTACTCTGAAGACATCCCTGTGCGTTTCTCTGTGTCCATGTGCATGAGTGAATCTAACGGGAGTGGTTTTATAATTATAAAGCAGCTGCTGCACATACAGGGCTCCAAAAAGGAAAGTTACAGGGTTTTTTAATATTTTATAGTATATTCAATTGCATTTTTTTTTTTTTTACCCACGAAAGTGGAGTTACCCTTTAAATACTGCAGCCATAGCACCAAAGGTAAGTCGGGCCACGAGAGGACTCACCTGGAAGGCAAGAGCGAGGATACTCCTAGCAGCTGGAACATCACCTGCCAGCCATTTAGACTTGGCACCCATCAGCCACAGAACCTCAGCCTTTGGACAATGGGCGACAGCTCTCTGCAGGAGGGTCTCCAGGGACTCCCTGTAGGAACAGAGGGTGAAAGGAGTACATAATTAAGTCATTTAATTCTAATTGAACCCACCGTTTAGCACAATATGTGCTATTAAGGTTTAACTGAACTTTTAGTTTAAAAAAGCTAAATACTAGGGGGTCGACCGATTGTCGGCGGCCAATATTCACCTCTTTTGAAGAATCGGTATCAGTCACAAACTTACCGATATTGCTTTAAGGGTAAGCTGCGGGCATTACCCTAGTACCGTTCTTTAGAGAGGATGGTCAGCTTTCTAACAACCAATGTAGCTAAGCAGCCACTCAGCTGTTATTACAAGCAGCGAGAGGGGACACACCCCTCACGCTGCCTGATATCGGCTATCAGCCGAGAAATCGGTATCGCCCTGAAAAAACGATAATCAGTCAACCCCTACTAAATACTTTTCAAGAAATTCAATAGGTGTGGAAAGACCTTTGCACTGCTTCCCCACAGAGAATAAGCATCCCGCTCTACATCTGCTAGCACGAGACAGGCTTTTTTTCCCCCTTCAGGCTGCAGCAGCTTCAGAAAAAAATAAATGAGTTGTAAGCCATTGCACAGCTTCTTTTGAACCTGGAATGTATTTAGCAGATGTAAACTGAAGTTTCATTTGGGCTTTCATTTTTAGAAGAAAGCAGTGAGTGACTTGATAAAATCCTAACTCCAGCAAAACATTTTTAGATTTGGATAGAATGGGGAAGAATGAAAATTTCAGTTGTGCTTTTAATTCTGTCTGAGAGTCAAGAATGAAACCTCACCTCCTGTTTTGGTGACAGCTACAAAAATTTTGGATTTTTCAAATTACTTTCTGTCCTGGCGATAATGGTCACCATGACAAATAGATAATGTGACTCCCCCCTGTGGGGAAAAAGAGCAATAAAAGCTCTAAGGGGCTCTAAAAAGGACCACATGCTATCCAAATCTTAAAATTTTAAATTCAGCTAGAGAAGACAGTAGAAGTAGGAATAATCTACAATATACAATCTGATAATTGATTCATCTAGACCACACATACATACCTTGTTCCATGATTCTTTTCAAAGTAGGCAGCCCGCAGCCACACGCTCTTCTTCATGGGGAATGCCTGCAGGGCATATGCGTAGATAGCACGGGCACACTCCAGTGCACCATGAGATACACACTGCAAGCCAAAAGATGTTTTATATAAGGCAATAACCTGGAAGTCTTGTACTGCGATTACAATCCATTAAAACAGCACAAAGAGGGACTCACACTTTCAGCATCCTCCATCCACGTGTGTTTCCTGTCCTCCTCTTCTATTCCAATTCCAATGACTGCCCTGGTAACAGCTTGGCATGTTACCACACTGCCTGCTTTGTCACACTCCTCTGCGTCCTACAAATGGAAAAAAACAAAACACCAAAGTAATGACATTTATCTCCCTGATAATTACCTATGATTACTTCCTGAGAAATATTTTATTTCACGGTGAAGTTTGGAAAATTAGCATTGAAATTTATACAAGCAAATCAACTGATTTATAGTAAACTGATGTCCCTGAAAACCCAAATATGAGCTTGCAATTCTGAGGATTGTGGATTCCTAACTCCACCCACCAAACGCTGTGCAGGCCAATTATGCTCACCTGTGTTGATTTACAAACCTATAGCCCTGCTCCACTAACATATGCCAAACCTACCTGTATCCACTGTTCTCGGTTGATTTCTACTCCGTTGGCTCTCAGAGATGTGATGGCTCTGTCCACAATCTTTTCCACCATCTGTGTGTTTCCGTTGGCTTCCTCCAGTTTGGCGGCTGTAATCCAGATGTGTCTGTCAGTAGGGATGTTCTCTCGAGCCTTGTTCAAGACCTTACGGGCATTCTCATAGGTCTCCAACCTGGCCAGGGCCAACCACAACTAGACCACAAGGAAAAAAAATTAAAAATACCATTTTTCATTAATATTTTGCAACCTGATTCAGCAGGTGAACCTTACATGTCACCAAAGCAGTTCCATATAAAGCATGTTGTAATCATTGTCAGGCTTTTGCCTTTATTCTGAGGTTTCCCCACTACATACACACAAAAAAAAAAAAAAAAAAAAAAAAAAAAAAACACACCTTTTGGTCTGGAGAGTATTTGTACAAGACACACATAAGTTTTGAGTATATACTACAGCAGTACCACCAAACTCCTGTCCTGAAAATGTTAAACTCTACAAGCAATCAGCAACAGTCTTGTTGTGGCTTCCCGAAGGGGGAATACTAAGTAATAGTTTATGGTTAGAATTTTTACAATGCCGTTTGCTGAATTTGCCTGGACTCTCACCTCTACACTAGTGGGGCAGCATTCTACAGCGCGGCTAAGCATGATCCTCGCGTCCTCAGGCTCCTCCAGTTCCACAGCGGCCTTCCACAGACGGACAGAGTTTGGAACATGCTCAAGAGCTGTGCAGAGAAAACAAGGTTTCTTTTTTATATATTTGGGAAAAGTGCAAGTTACAGCTTAAAGTGGTTCTAAAAGGTTCAAGGTTTTTTTTTTTAACCTTATTCTATGCATAGAGGTAAAAAAAAAAAACCTGAGTGCAACAGCCCCCGCCTAATACTTACCTGAGCCTGATCTTCCTCAAGCGCTGTGCACTGGAGCCTCGGCTCTACTGGGTCTCTCCCTGCTCATTGGCTGAGACAGTTAATGACAGCCAGTGAGCCAATAAGGGGAGAGAGAGGGCGAAGCGAGCCGTGTGTGTGTGTGTGTGTGTGTGTGTGTGTGTGTGTGTGTGTGTGTGTGTGTGTGTATGGACACGCAGAGCAGCGGCCTGGGAGCTCGTCTGCTCAGGTGCTTTCCCATCGCAAACTGCTTGCTCTGGGGGCGCTTGGCAGGAGCACCGTTGGGAGGACACACACGAAGAACAGGATTGGGGCTGCTCTGTGCAAAAAGGTATCCCAAACAGCTAAATGAACAGTTTGACAATTTACAAAATGATCTGTAAATTAACATGTAAAACCATGTGATACTTTTTATTCTTGTGAACATATCGATCCCTGCTCTGCTATATTGCTGCATAACAGGAGAGTCTCACAGACAGCAGCACTACAGACAACATACCATTGTCACACCTCCTGCCTGTTCTTTGACTCACTAGAAAATCTCACAATTACAGCAGGCACGCCAACACCGAGCCAGATTTTACATTTTAGCCAGTTAACGATCGCCCGCCGCAGTTGTACTGTGGCAGGTTGGCTCTCCTGCTTAATATACGCCTGCTGCGATTTTTTTTTTTTACTAAAAATATGTAGAAGAATATATATCAGCCTAAACTGATGAATACATTTGTTTTGTTAAGGATATGTATTAAAGCAAAAAAAAATTAATTTTTTTTCTTCAAAATTGTCGCTCTTTGTTTATAGCGGAAAAAATAAAGCCCACAGAGGTGATCAAATAGCACCAAAAGAAAGCTCTATTTGTGGGAAAAAAGGACGTCAATCTTGTTTGGGTACAATGTCGCACGACCATGCAGTTGTCAGTTAAAGCGACGCAATGCCTTATTGCAAAAAAATGGCCTGGTCATTATTAAGGGAGCAAATCCCTCTGCTCCTTAAATGGTTAAACACAGGACAATGAAAAGCCAGATTCCAAGAAATGAATGCAGCTGAATAGAAAAGCAATTTAGTGATATCTGAAAGAACAGATTAGCAAACTAAAAAGTCTTTCTAGTTCCCTAAAAAAAACGAAAAAAAAAAAAAAAAAAAAAAAAAAAACTTACAAACTTAAACCTATGGTTACCTTTCCGCAGCACCCGCTTTTTGGCTCGAAGGTCAGTTTCTAGCTCAGCAGCTCGGATATAGATACGGACAGACTGCGGAAGGTGACAAATGGCCTGGGCCACAACAGCCTTTGCCGTGTCTCCTGGTTGGAGACGGGCTGCTTCCAGCCATACGTCTTCACTCTGTCAGCAAACATACAAAGAAGGAACATCAAAAGGGTGTCTCACCCCACAAAATGATTACTACAGCAATGAGTTGACTTTCATAGGAGGGAGGGACTGGAAAAACTGCCTTTGCAGCTCAGCCTCTCCAACATAGAGAACGTTCTCACCTACCAACCCTCAGATGAATATGTAGCCCTACATTGATTTGCAAGTCAAATTTTCAATGTAGAACAATTTTTTTTTTTTTTTTTTTTAAAAAGGGAGAACATTTAACAGGCAAATTTCAAACAAACCGGGTGTGTGCTCCCCCATATCATGCGGATGAACATAACTAGGCATGCAGAAACCGAGCACAGAAATCTCCCTTTGCATCATGAGAGCCAAGCTTAAAAGAGACCCCACTGCCAGACCCTTTAAGCAATCAAAAATTTTCCCATAAGATTATAAGAGCATTTCATGTATTTTATTTATATTTAACTGTAGAAGCCTCACTTTAAACCCAAATCAAAATGCACCCCACCAAAAAGCAACAGTATGGCAGGCATGCCTCTCTAAACTTAAAATTATATTAATGGTGACAGCTTGAAATAAATTACAGGCTGTTCCCATAATGAATGATGGACCCTCACCTTAGGACACATTTCTGTTCCTTTCATGATGAGATTGCGAGCCACTTGCACCTTGCCAGTAACTTCCTCCAGACGGGCAGATGCGATCCAGGCGGGTGGGTGGTGAGGGTTGGTTTCTCGCACAGATTTCAGCAGCAGACGAGCTTTCTTAATATCACTGGATTAAAAAGAGAGTATAATAAACCTGTCAGCCACATAAACACATCAAATACAACATTGTCATTAACAATTCACAACACATACTTGATGTCTCCCCCGTGGGTGGGGATCATAGAGTTTAGATCAGTCAGATAACCTTTGGGATCAACCACAGTTTGGCCACTCACAGAGTCTGACACCTGCAGAAGGAAATAGGTTGTATATGAACATTCAACTTTCTGTATTTAAAGTGTACCCCAAAGCATCTTAAACACACCTTAAAGTGGGAGCAAATTCCCTTGTACGATTTTTACCTATAAGTAAGCCTACAATAAGGCTTACCTATAGATACCGTTAATATCTCCTAAACAAGCAGCGTTTAGGGGATATTTACTTTAGATGCAGCTGGGGACGTCACCAAAGCTTGCGCTCAGAAGGAACGGCATACCCGTGCCATGAACAGCGACTGCCGCACGCTTGCGCAAGAGTGACGTCATCGCCAGCTTGGCCATTCATATCGCCGAAGCCCGCAAACCTGGAAGGAAGACTTAGTGAAGATGAAAGCACCTTCAGCGGTGACAACACGCCACTGGAGGACTTCGTTTTCAGGTAAGTCTATCATAATGTGCTAGTATGCGGTGCATACTAGCACATTATGACTTAAACTGCCCGGTGGCTATTTTTATTTACTACTGCTTTAACTGATTGAAGAACTCCTGTCTACTCAGCAGATAAGGGCAGGCAACATATGTTTAAGAACCCTAGATTACCTAAATCCCTAGTATTCAAATTATGGCTGCAAGGCATGTCTTCCCCCTCCAACAAGAACATGCAAGAGTTGTTAAGCCTCAACTTACATACTGTAGCCATTTCAAAATGTCTGGAAGAGTTGTTTAAAGTGCATCTAACCCCAAGAACAAAAAATGTAATAATTGCATTTTACTTATCGTGTATAAGTTGAATTTTTCAGCCCCTTTTTGGGGCTGAAAGTGCCCCCTTCGACTTATACACGAGTCACCGCCGTCTGCCTACATGATCAGCATGTCATGCAGGCAGACGGCGTCCAGCGTGTGCTACATAGCACTCGGCAGCGGCTCTCACTGTTCAAAAGCCGCGCCTCCTCGTCTGCGATAGGCAGTCGGTGTACAGCCTATCACAGACATTCTCTCATCCTCGTCCGTGGTATGAGGATGAGAGGATGTCCGTGATAGGCTGACCGCTGGGAAATGGAGTTTTTTGGACGAGGAGGAGGCGCGGCTTTTGAACAGTGAATGGCCGCCAAATACTACACACTGATCGGTGCAGAGCGGCGCACAGAGGATGCACAGGACACAGGTAGGATGCACACACACGGACACATGCACACAGGTACATATACACATACACAGGTACATATACACATGCACATATACACAGGTACATATACACAGGACACATGCACATATGCACAGGACACAGATGCACATATGCACAGGACACATGACACATGACAAGGACACAGGGAGGTATACAGCTGCAGATGGGCATTGTTGACCCTCTTTTTCCACTTGCAGTAGCTGCTGCATTTCTCACCCTCGTCTTATACTCGGGTCAATATGTTTTTCCCATTTTTTTGTGGTAAATTAGGGCCTTGACTTATACTCGGAACGACTTATACTCGAGTATATACGGTAGATGTGGTGGCTGCATTTGTTTATTTTTTCCCTGTTATTTTTACCTTGTGACCCTATCAGTAACACACACCTTCTGTCTTAGGGTGGCAAAGCAAGCACGCATGTACTGCATCTATGGAAGAACAACGTGTTCACACCAGGAGAGGAAGTGTTGGGGCTACAGAACATTTTCCTCTTCTGTAGTCAACAGAGGCAAACTGTAAAAGTGCTAATAACACTGGCTTCCGGATTTCTCATAGAATCAAAATGCCTTTTTTTCACTTACTGAACAGATATGACAAAACACTCTCAAGAGTTAATTTACCAAAATAAAGGGGACTAAGTAAAGGAAGTTTCATTGTTCGGGTTTACTATAAAATCAGACAAATTAAATATAACCTTTCGCCTTATTCCTTCTGTCCCATAAGAAACCTTTTTGGCAACCTTCAAAACTTGTCTGCAAACACATTCTAACAGGAGAGTAGTTCTAGCAAAGAAAGCATTGCCACGACCTCCTTCAATGTTCATGCTCCAAGATCCAAGTCTCCCTTAGGGATAAGAAAGGAACAGGCACGTCTGGTGGGATAGTGGGCGTTTCTTTACAAAGCGATGGAAATGAAGTTTGTCTCTCTTCTTCCCTACAGGATTTCCTTCTGTTCAAATATATAGGTTTTTGTAGGGAATTTCTAGACTAAGGAAATGGTGATTTCAGGACACCAAATGCTGCTCATAAGGAAGCATACAAAGCAAAAAAATATTGTTAACGATGGAAATTAACTTAGTGTGTCTTATTTAATAGTCTGCGAAGGATGCATTTAGTAAAGACCGTCTTGTTTTCCTGTTTTAAATGCTGTACTATCTGGTTGCTAATGTCTTCAAATTCTTTGTTCACTCCACTTTACTAGATGGACATTAGGGTTTGTTTACATTGCAATCCTCACATTTAAAACACAGTTGTAATTAGGGATGCACCGATGCCGATACCAAGCATTTGGGCAAACCCCCCCCGAAACCAATACTTTGCAGTGCGATTTCCGTCAATACAAAATGAATGGGTGCAAATCACACTGCAAAGAATCGCATGCGATAAAATTCCTGCCCAAATAGCATACTACTTCCCCCACTGACTCCTGTGTGTAAAATAAATTTTTTATATATATATATATATATATATAAAAATATAAAACACACACACACGATAGATTACAGCGCCATCTAGTGGGCAGTTTACAAAATGTTAGAACTCACAGTACATAGAACCTGCATGCACAGGCCGATGGACGTACTCACAGGGCTGGGAGAAGATGAAGAGGCGATGCGCCCCCAAGCTGACATCACTTCCGCCCTACACCCACGGAGTCCCAGAACTTCTCCAGCCCCGTGAGCACCTCCAGCAGCCCTTATTTGCTACCATTGGCGTACCGGGACACCTATGTAAATTATTCTGCATGTGGCCAGGTGTAATGCGACTTCTAACTTTTTTTTTTTTAAACTGCCCAATAAATGGTGCTTTACCCCTTTTATACACACACAGTTTCAGTGGGGGAAATCGCAATCGATTTGGACAGGAATCGCATGCGAATCTTCGCAGTGCAATTAGCGCCAATTAGTCTTTGTATGGATGCACCACAAGGTATCGGTACTCGGTTAACCAAAAGTATCGGTACTTGTCCTCGCCGATAAAAAACGGTATCGGTGCAACCCTAGCTGTAATGCACCCGCGGTGCGCTTTTTAGTCATTTCTTTATTTACCGGGTTGCATTTAGGGCTGGCCACACAGACAACTCAGATTTCAACTGCTGGCTGCAAGCTAGTGGACCGATTAGCACTACTCTGCGCAGATAGAAAGCCTCAGTTTCATCAGCGCACCATGCCTGCACACCATCACAGCACAGTGGTGTGAACCGGAGACATAGCAGACAAGGCACTTTAATTGTCCATGCAGTGGGACTGCGCTGGAATAGCCACCCAACAGTCCCACCGCATCTGGTGTGAATCTACCTTTACGGTGTGTTTCCAGTACGTTTATGTAGTTTTTTAAACTCATAGGGTTTAAACTAGGCTTATTGAAAAGCTTTCATTTGTCTCCTATACGTGTTTAGGCTGCTTTTAAAAAATGCATTTGCCTGCATCTGGTGTAAACGAGCCTTCAGTGCCGGTTCACAACAGCGCGCTCTGCGAGATTGTATGCAATTTCTTTGCTGGTTCAGCAATGCAGATTGCCATGTCCCTTGTCCAGCTTGTTCAGTGAAAAATAAAGCACAATTATCCGCTCTGTTCGGTAGGTAGGGCATTTACTCTGGAAGCAGCAAGACTAAAAGAGTAACAACTCTTTTTTTTTTTTTTCCCAGAACAACAAAACACATAGGTATTGTAAAGTGTAGGTCCATCTCTGCCATCCCCAATGTTATGTCTCATTAAAGCTGCAAGTAAAGACAAATACCTGTTGATTTTTCAGAAATCCAGTGAGCTCCTAACTTCTTACAAACACCCGCAGTGTTACCAACCCTGCCGTCTTGGACTACAGTACACCTCCCCCGATGTAATGCAGGCGAGAAAAAAAAAAAGAAAAAAAAAAAAAAAAAAAAAAGGGAAACGTCCTGTAGTTCAAATCTTCAAACCTTGGCACCCCAGACGTTTTGGAACTACATTTCCCATGAAGCTCAACTACACTGCAGAGTGCATGAGCATCATGGGAAATGTAGTTCCGAAACATCTGAGGTGCCAAGGTAAACCATCAATGGCCTAGGACGATAAAATTGCTCAACCATAGATATTGTATTGGTGAATGAGTGTGGTCACCCAAGGACAGGATGTGTGTTAACAGGATCACCAGGGGAAAATAAAAGGAAAACATACTGCAAAAAGGAAACTAACGCATACACCACATCTAAGGATTGGTAACCCGAAATATATTTACATTTGGATTTATGCATCTAGAAAAACATTATTAGAATGGTTGTATACCCCTTTCTGAAATTTTTTACCTACAGGTGAGTCTATAATAAGGCTTACTTGTAGGTAAAATCTCTCTCCTACACAGTTTAGGATATTCACCCTGCATGCAACTGCTGACTTCAGTGGCGCATGTGCAGTGAAGGTCCGGTGAATCGCGCGGGACCTTGCCGGAACTGATGTCATTGCGGCTCCGGCCACTCACAGCGCTGGAGCCGCGAACCCGGAAGAAACGCAGAGGGGAAAATGTCAGCTCCCTCGGCGTTGACCGGGATGCAATGTGGGGACCTCGTTCTAAGGTAATACTAGTTCATTATGCCTTTGCCTTACGTTTTTTTTTTTTTTTTTTTTTTTCGGTTTGTGGGTATACAACCGCTTTAAAGAGAAACCAATTATTTTGCACATTTTTCTCCGGCTGCAGATAGAGTTTTGAATAGACTACAAAGCTGTCTCCTTTTGCTACTCACCTGGCTCAACCTCATGTCCATCAGGGTATTTCTGGCCTGCCCGATTTTCCTCATGTCCAGTTCTCCAGAGCCGGGTGTCATCAAGCCTGGCGTCATTCCTCCTGGGTACGGGGAATTCAGGCCACCTGGGAAAGGGGTGTTCAACCCCCCAAATTGCTAAACAGAAGAAAAGTAGTCTGTTGAAAAGCAAATCAAAGCTAGTAGAAAAGCAGAATTTTTGTTGTACATACGATTAGCAGCCATATTTTTTACATTATTTAATGAGAACAATGTCTGGTCAACCACAAACATGTTATGCATTTTCTTCTTTTAGTGTCTGTTAAAGCGCACTCTCCATTACAGATGCACTTCAGGAAAAAGCTAAACAAAAATCTGGAGCCATGTATGCTAAAGTATGTTTTTTTTTTTTTGCACATTCATACTTACCTAGGTGGATGCAACATCAGACCGATGCTGCATCTGTCCACCGGCGCCTCTTCACTGAGAAGCGAGCCACCGGACACTGTCGATGGCTCGGTTCTCACCTCCACGAGCGGAGAGATGCTGTGTCAGTCAGCATCTCTCCTGCTCTGCTCCTGCACGCTCACTGGAGCGCTGAGCTGTGGAGGGGTGGGGAGGGGCCGTCTCAGCAGACCACTGAGACCCTGAAAGTGCCATCAGTCCAGGCAGCTGGCGGATCCAGACTTCCAAAGTCGGAATGATGCAGTGCCTGGACTGATTCCAGTTATGTCAGTGGAGAGCGGATTTCAGACCAATGTCCGCTGAAAACGGGTCACAGGAGTGCAAAACGAATTGCACTCCTGTGACCCATAGGAGAAACCAGGCCTAAAAAGCTCAGCTTTAACAGTCTTACCTGACAAACAAGTTGTAATTTGATTCAGAAATTCTTGTCATTCTGTTCAGCCATTCTTGCGATTTCCACATCCCCGCCAGAAAGCATGGCATGGACAGGTGACCCGTTTTGTCGTACATATTTCCCCTTCAACCTGCTCACTGCTAATGAATCACCACAATCATCCTATTACAGTGTGCAGGTAGGTAACCCAGGAAGTGGTGAATCTGATCTGGTGAGCATTCTGGCTGTGCAGTGTGGCAAAGGTGACTGAATGACAAGACCGGCTGAAGAGTAACACATCGCTTGGTAAAAAAAAAAAAAAGTAACCAGATTTCATCTGTGGACTTAGTCCAGGTCCAGTTTTCCATTTGACTCCAAATAGAAAAGGTAGGGAGACCCACCAGGGTCAAATCACCCCCATCAGTGCACCTACACCACCAGGTACACTGTAGATATGCTAAAACCGAGGAGAGGGTGTCCCCTGAGAGTCAGCCCTCAAAGGGTTTTTAGAGCAGCCCAGCCCTGCAGCATGGCCCAGGTTCACCTGGGCCTTGTTAACAGGATGCTGTAGCTGGTGGGCCTAGGTAGCATGAAGGTCAGACGGTAAAAAAAAAATAAAATAAAAAATGTTCTGTCCGGGCCGGAGGAAACACAAACTGAGGACTGGGTCTCCATGTATGCTTTTTATAATGTGGATCATGTGTTTCCTGTGCTAGGTGGGAGGAGCCCATCTCTCTCGAAAGCCATCCTGGGGAGAAAATTTTTCAAGCAGTTACAGGTTGAGTATGGTAGGCAAAGTCACCTGTTGATCTTTGGTATTTCTAAGGGACATCAGCATGGAAGTCTTCCCTCCATACTTCCTGGCTTTGCTGCCGACTGCCATGGGTTGTTCTTGTTGCACTTTACACAACATAAAAGTATAAAGTACATGTAAACCCATAACATTCTTTTTCTAGGGAATAATTAAGACCATTGTCAGTTTTTTTTTTGTTTGTTCTATTGGGGAGATTTATGTTCATTATTTGTCATAAGAGGACATTAGAAAATCTCCACAAAGTGAGGGAAAATCCGCTTTGGCACCCAGAACAATGGTCTCCAATGGAAGATTTAGTCCCGCCGTCTGTTACTATGACAATGCCAAAATTTGAAATGTTTTTTTTTTTTTTATTACTCTATTTACAATCTAAGTTCGAAAAAAACAAAAGAGATTTAGCTTTACACTAATGTCCAGCTGGGGGTACTGGAATAGAATAGCTGTGGTCTGGAAAAAGTAAGCTAAGAGTTCTCAGCATTAAATTTGAGTTTTTCTATTTCTATCACTCTCATAAAGTTGGAAACAATCAGTTTTGGTTTGACTGTCCACAGCAATTTTATCATAGAGGTAAATTACAGTGAACCTTCTCACCGTCTGTCGTGGATCAACAGATGAGTGGTTCTCCCCCGTCTGCAAGTGTTTAGCAAAGAAACTGTCGGGGACTGGAGTGAGTTTCTCATGGCGAGGATTTCGCTGGCGCTTGGTCCGGGCGTCGCCAACCTCGGGGATGCTCAGCCACTCTTCTTCTGTCACTTCAGCTAATTTCCTCTAAACAGAAAAAAATTATATGCAAATGATGCATTGATAAAGGACACCAAGGCAACCAATAAAAAGCCTGCTTTTACATTACTCAGTACCAATATAACATTTTAAAGTTACCTTTAAATCTGAAAACTGCTGCTGGATTTTGGGTCTTTCCATACGATATTTTTCAATTTCTTCTTTCTCTCTTTGTTCTCTGTAAACCAGAAAAAAAATAATAAAAAAGATTATACAGTAATGTAAAACACATTGTGCAAATTTATAAGTTAAGGTGCCCACCAAGAAAGGATTGAAGCAAACTTAATTTGCCTATGCAAGACAAAGCAATAAGTCACTTTAATGCCCCCTCCCCAGCTGCACATACTGAACTTCACTTCCTAACACACTGTTCAACTGACAATAACAAGGGCAGGAAGCACTGTGTAGACCCTATTAGCAATAGCCAGAGTTTACACAGAGCCACGTAGGATGAAAGGGAGCAAGACACATGACCCTGCAAGGCCTACAAATGGAATCAAAACAACAGGATAACCAGGAACTCCCATATACCTCAAAATCCCCCCTCTAACAAAGTCTCATCACACATCCCCCCGCTTATTATTCCTAAAGCTAAAACCTCCGCTGGCACCAAACGCCAACTTTCTGGCGATCCCACTCCAGATCAAAAGTCTAAAAAACCTAGTGCAGAAAAAAAGTCCAATCCCCCTCCCCCTACACACTCTGACAGCACCAACAAAGAACTCATGCCCAATCACCCTACACAGGCACACCCGTCTCTTTTATCTCAAAACACCACTAACACACATGAACCTAATCGTAATGACTCTTCTTTTTTAGATCTAGTACTGGCTGGTCTCAAGCCACCCCCACCGAATTTGAACACCTACACACAATTGACACTATAGACACCCATCCGAACACGGACATAGCCTTAGATACCGATCTAAGCGTCATTAATTTATCTTCTCACCCTCTCACCACCCATGAAATTGCGATCTTGAGAAAGGGATTGAATTTCTGCCCAGACCATAGACTGGACAAATTCGAACTCTATAAAGATCTCCAACTCTTTATCCGCAAACTAATCCTCAGGAAATTATATCAAAAACAGGATGCGAAAACCATTTTAACCCCACAAGAAAATCGAGCTCTGGACCAACTTGTTGCACTACTAGAGGAGAGCGACACATCTGACCTCATTGATCAGATTGACCTCCCACGTATCCTTCAACAAATAGATGACTCACATGTCCACCCACATTCGGGGACTTCTAGATTAAAGAAAAAATCGGACCTTTGCCCGCCACCCAGCACATGTCCTAACGCAGCAATCTTCCTTAAACTGGTCAATAACGACCTGGAGAAGCTTAGAATAAAACAACAGGAACCTTCCAATCTCCACCCACAAGAACTAGAAGCATTACACTCCCTAAAGGCCAACAACACCATCACCATTAAACCCTCTGACAAGGGCGGAAATGTTGTGGTGTTAGACAATGATCAGTACATTATGATGTGTAGGAAAATTCTCAACAATGCAGACTGGTACCGCCGTATGCCAGTCTCCATTGTTGAGAAGTATAATAAGGAATTTTACGCGCTGGTTGACTCTGCTTTCCTTAACCAGACCATCAGTAAGACTACTTGGACTTTTGTGAGAAACAATTTCCCCAAGACCCCTACGTTTTATGCACTCCCCAAAGTGCACAAGAATCTCAAAGACCCGCCCGGCAGACCTATTATTTCCGGTGTAGGCTCAATAAGCGAAAATGCCAGTAAACTTATTGATGAACATCTTAGACCATTCGTGGTATCTCTATCTTCCTATGTAAAGGACACCGGCCATTTTTTACAAATTTTGAACCATATGTCTATTTCAGAGAAAGCCCTCCTTGTCACTATTGACGTGGAGACACTATATAGCTCTATCCCACATGTGTTGGGTCTAGCAGCAATTAGACACATACTCCAAAGCGATAGGCACTCTGATCTCAGCTATAATGAATTCATCATCGAGCTGCTCGAGTACATCCTCACCCATAATGTTTTCACCTTTCTCGGCTCCCACTACCTCCAGGTGCAGGGAGTGGCGATGGGGACATGTTGTCCCCCGTCGTACGCGAACCTGTACCTGGGGGAGTGGGAGAAAGCCCTCCTCTCTGATGGGAACCTTACTCATTATACCAACTATATCCAAGCTTGGCATAGATATATAGACGACATTTTTGTCATATGGGAGGGTCCCTCGGATGTACTCGAGCAGTTCGTACTTCGGATGAATAAGAATGATTTCAACCTGACGTTTACAATGTCCTTTGATAACACTCATGTAACCTTCCTAGATATTGAAGTCTTCAAGGATGGACAGGGCAAACTTTCTACCAAATTATTTAGAAAAAGCACTGCCGGCAATACCATATTGCATGCTGCCAGTTTCCATCCTAAACCTTTAATTGAGTCCATACCCTATTCCCAATACATTAGGATCAAGCGCAACTGCACAGACAACAAAAACTTTCTCACAGAAGCTGCTGCCCTTCGAGACAGGTTGCTACTTCGTGGCTATTCTCATAAATCTCTTAAAAGAGCGTTTCAGAAAGCCAACAACAAACCCAGACAAACACTTTTCCACCGCACTGAACAACAAAAAGACGCCTACCCACTCAGCATCATTACGACATACCATCAGCAACATCGCCAAACCAAAAGAATAATCGAGAAATACTGGCACCTACTGGCCTTGGACCCCAACCTGGGCCATTTAGTCCCGGAAAAACCCAACTTTACTTTCAAAAGAGCTATCTCCATTGGTGACCAAATCACCAAAAGTGAGTTTAGATCATCGACAGTCCATTGCAAATACAAGGGCACCTTCATCTGTGGCTCATGCCACGACTGTGGCTACATGCTCACCCAAAAAAACCCTACTCTCCCCAAAGGCAAACCTTTCTTCCCGAAACACTTCGCCAACTGCAGGACCACTGGAGTGGTTTACCTACTCCAGTGCAACTGCGGGTGTTTCTATATAGGAAAGACCAAACTTGAATTTTGGCGACGAGCTTATAGACATATTTTATCTATGAAAACAGCTGACCCCGACCTACCCCTTGGCCGACATGTCTCCTTGGTTCATGGAGGAAAATTTCCCTCCATTAAATTTTTAATTTTGGATCGTATACACCCTAACCCCAGAGGGGGCGACTGGAATAAAATTTTACTCCAGAGAGAACTTAAATGGATCCATTTACTTAAGGCCACCACACCTCCAGGCCTTAATGAAGCGGTTTGTTTCAAGCCCTTCCTTCAGGGCTTCAATTCTGGAGGTATGGAAAAATAGGGTTATGGCCATTCCAAAAGGGTATCTCTGTCTTCTCAACATTGTAGTGTTTGTTTGTAACTCCTGGCTGCTTCTGACTTTTTGTACACCAAGCTGTATGTGCATCCTATACATGCTCCCCCCCCCCCCCCCATTCCCCTTACCACCCTTTTCCTCTCCCCATTTATCTGTTATATGTTACTCGCCCATCCCCCCCTTTATACATTATTTACTTTTATTGTTCAATTTGATACCCCCCCTTGGGACCATGTATTCGAACACACAGCCAGCTTGGTTACTTCCCTATGTTAAGAATTGTTACCATTTAGTATATTCTGTTATATTCGTTGCGTTTATGTGCTCCCACTAAAAATAATACATTCATATTTGGCACCCACAATAGTGGAAATGTATAGGATATATTTATGTCTGCCACGCACCTCCTGTTACTATGTGGTTTGCACATGTCATATACAATTGTACTTTCATATCATTCATATGTATTGAAATTGCTTGACCATTGTTGTTTTTTGCTGCCTTAACTGTATAATAATGTATCATGCGTATTGTTCCACGTACCAATTTCTAAGTCCCAATCTTCTGTACAGTGTTCTCTCCCCACATTACCCTCTCTCCCTCCCTCTCCTTGCCCCAATAATATGTAATGTATACATTACTTTTTTGGATGTAGGTCATCCATCTAACCTTTTTTGTTTTTTCCTATTCACTGCTTCCCTTTTCTTCTTATCCCCCTTTTCTTTCTTTTCCATGTTTTCCATATTTGGAGGAATATACTTGAGCAGTCGTTTTTGGTGACTGGCTAGCAGTTACCCTTTCTCTTTTTTAATATATATGTTTCTTTTTGTTTCTTTTTCCCAAACCATTTATTGCAGCACACTCTCCCCGCCCCCCCTTGTGGCGCGCCTGGTTAGAGCGGCGGCCCGGCACGGTAAGCCGCCACAGGAGTCTCTGGGGCGGCGCTTAGCGAGGTACTTGGGCGTCTTCCACACACGCCCACTGCCTCCATGTTGACACTCCAGGCGAGCATGCGCTCTCGCCGGAGTGTCACTTCCGTGCCGGTGGGGCGGGTGTGCGTGACGCTGCCCCAAACGCCGTGTAGCTTGCGCACGCGCGGTTGGGGCGGCGCCGCGCACGCTCGCCTCGGGGGGTCAGCATTATGCGTCCCAGTCCACGCTGCTCACAACACAGCTGTGCCTCATCTCTGACGCCAGCTGATTGTGACAGCCTTGTTATTTAAACCAGCCTCACTCATTACACACCAAGACGTTACACTCTCTGGACGCTTGGCTGTGAGGCTGTCATCACACTCCTCTCAAGGTATGATTGCTTCAGTCATTTTTTTCATTTTGTTGCATTCTAATACTCTGTTTACAATTACTCTTTACTTCCTTGTTGAGTCATTCAACTATTTATCACCTATTTTGACTTTGTATTTATTTGGGTCCCTGCAAGACTGTTACAAACAGTTTCACATAAGCTGGGCTTCAATATAATTACTTTTTCCAAACCCTATAGAATATGATACTGTTTCTAACTCTTTACTGGTCTTAATACATGCATTATGGACATTTGCAACACGCAGGTTTTTATGCATTTACCTGCTGAGCATGCAATTATATATTACATATTGTTTCTTATTTTTCATTTACTTTATTTTCTTTTCCTTTCTTTAAACCCAATGTTATACATACATGCATTTGCATACTAATATTAGGATATGATATTAACGGGACTTTCCCACTGTCGCTTTATTTGATGCGACTTTTCTTTGTTGCGACCCAGTCCTGATGCATCTTATTAAACGCATATAAACATATTATATATTGATACCATTTCCCCTTTTTTTCTATTATATTTTTCTATTATATATCTCATTCTGTATATACCACTAATCTATACACTCAGTCACCACTGTCTATCTACCTATTTTTTGGACCCCATCCTAAGGTCCTGTCTACATTTTCTATTTTTCTAGGGGCGCCTTCCTGTGACCTCAGCACGCCGCTCTGGTTTGTACGCGCATTGGTCGGGCGAGACGGGAGTGTTGCCAAAAAATTCCCCGCATGGTGACTGCAGCCCACCAACCTGCATTCATCATTTTCTAAATACTCTGGTTTACACCAGTTACAATATGTACTTAACTTCTTGCCACACCATACCCTTCCTCCATGACTCTTCTTGTTTTTAGAATAATAAGTTTTTCTCAAGCAAATAAGCAAACATTCTCAGGTAGGTGATGTATTCACCACCCCGATACCCTCCTTTTTTGCATACTACTCTGAGATTTCCCCATTATCTTATTATCTTTTCTGCCTCTTTTACTTTTCTCTTTATTAGCCTAGATGAACATCTCTCTCTGATTATGCCCCTGAAGAAGGATTGTACAGATATTAAGTACCCCGAAACGCGTAGGGCCTGAGAAGAGCTTCTTTCATCACATTTGTTTTGTCCTAATTGCTTATGATGGCTATTATGTAGTTTTTACTATGTTAGTCCATACATTTACTGCTTGTTTTTATCTCAATGTACCTGTGATTTTGAATAAAATTTAAATCTTTTTTATATTGCTCCTTATTTTCTATACACTTTATTACTCCTTACTTTTGCAAGTGCCAGTAAAGTCCACCTAGGGGAACCCTTTTGCTTTTTGTCTAGATTAAGATTATTGGGAGGTGTTTTTTAGTAGTTTTATTTTCTCCTTTCACTATTTTAATGGGCAGATGAGGTTAATATAAGCGCAACTGACCACTTTATTATTTATGTCTATACTGTACTTACTTGCTCTGTGCAATGGTTTGGCATCCTTTTCTCCTGGGGTCCCATGCCGGCGCTCCAGGCTCCTCCTTTTCATCAGGTCCCGCTGCTGCGTCCATTGACACAAACAGCAGGACATGGCCCCGCCCCCCGCTCCTGTGTCACAGATTTTGATTGACAGTGGCAGGAGCACTCATGCACATCGCTGGATAGGGCTCAGGTCAGAAAAAAGTAAGTGTGTGTGTGTGTGGTCTACAGCACAGAAGGTTTTTCACCGAATGCATTAAGGTGAAAAACCTTAAAAGGTGTTGTAAAAGGCAGAAGGTTTTTTTTTTATTGTAATGCATTCTATGCATTAGGATAAAAAGCCTTCTGTGTGCAGCAGCCCCCCTCACATTTGCCTGAGGTCCCTTTCTGTCCAGCGATGTCTCAGCTGTCCGAGATTCTCCTTCTCAATTGGCTGAGACACAGAAGCAGTGCCATTGGCTCCCACTGGAGTCAAAGTCACAAGCCAATCAGAGGAGAGAGGGGGCGGGGCTGGGTCAGGGCTCCGTGTCTGAATGGACACATGGAGCTGTGACTCAGCTCAGGTGCCCCCATAGCAAACTGCTTGCTGTGGAGGCACCTAACAGGAGGGGAGGGGCCAGGATCACAGAAGAGGTACCCGAGAAGATGAGGATCCAGGCTCCTCTGTGAAAATCCACTGCACAGAGCAGGTAAGTATAACAAAGGAAAAAAAACGAGACTTTACAATCACATTGAAGGCTTTACAACCTTTTTAACAGGAAGCAAGGAAAAATCTGCAACAGGGACATCAACAAAAATCTGAGGGGTTCTAGCCTTCCCCTGCTAAAAATCATTTTTTTTTTTTGTCTCTCTTAGGCCCCTTTCACACCGGGGCGGCGGCAAAACGTTGCTA
The DNA here is from genome assembly GCF_042186555.1 of Aquarana catesbeiana. NCBI lineage: Eukaryota > Metazoa > Chordata > Amphibia > Anura > Ranidae > Aquarana > Aquarana catesbeiana. The sequence continues at coordinate 23,338,348 of NC_133335.1, read as the reverse complement.
TTGTTAGCGGCGCTTTACCGTCGGTATTCGGTCGATAGTGGGGCGGTTTTACCCCCCCCCGCTAGCGGCCGAGAAAGGGGGTTAAAAACCACCGCAAAGCACCTCTGCAGAGGCGCTTTGCCGACAGTATTGCCGCAGTGTCCCATGGATTTCAATGGGCAGGAGCGGTATACACACCGCTCCATCACCGCTTTACAGATGCTGCTAGTAGGACTTTTTTTTACCGTCCTGCCAGCGCACTGCTCCAATGTGAAAGCCCCGAGGGAGACAAAGCAGCGGCACTTTCAGGTCGGTTTGCAGCTGCTATTTTTAGCGCAATAGCGCCTGCAAACCACCCCAGTCTGAAAGGGGCCTCAAGCTGACCAAACACTACTAGAATCTAGTTCCACTTTTAAAGATGTTTTTTTGAGTTTCTAATTATTATTAGCGATATAAAAAGCGACATTTGTTTTTAACACTGGCTACAAAAAAAAAAAGTCCATTAATTCCAAAGTCAAAAGTTAAAAGCAAATGAAATTTTTAAAATACCTTCAAATAGCATTTGTTAAATTCATAAAATGTACTGAAAATGTTTTTTTTTTCAATAAAGCACTCCTGATTGTTAAATAAAAAAGTTTGAACAAATGTTACTTTGAAAATCTACTAGTAAATAGAGCTTTATCAAAAAAAAAAAAAAAAAAAAAAAAAAAAAAAAAACGTAAAAAAATGTTTCCTTTTTTGCTGTTCATACACTTTATTGTTTCATTTGGCATACAGTTTCATGAGGTTTCTAACACTACAGGAGTTCTATATCATCTACAAACCTTCTCTCTTTCCGTCTTTCATCCATTCTTTTGTCCAATGCGGCATAGATGGCATCCGCCTCTTCATCATCCTTCTCGTATGGGCCGCTGGAGAACAAACTGCCAGCATAGCCATTAAACTGCAGAGCGAGGGTGAAAGAAAAATGTCAAAACGGGTATCGACAATGTTACGGCTTTTTCACAAGGGCGGACTCCGCCAGCGAATACAGGCAGATGACAGGTCCGTGTCCACTCGGCTTATGCAGAGCAGACACGGACACAGCCCGCTCTCCTCTATGGGCGGTCGGCGGGCAATGGCTGGTCTTATCGGTTCTGCCTAAAAAAAACTGACAGGCGGACCCGATCAGTCCACCCGTGTGAAAGGGACCTAAAGGCCTCTTTCACACGAGCATCATCTGTTCAGTCATGTTTTTTGCTAAGAAGAAACATATTCCGTTTACATCAGTTTTTCATCTGTTTACATCAATTTTGCAACTATGTATTTTTTTTAACAAACAAAATGTTAGTTTACTGGATAAAATAACATAAAATAACAGGATACGTTTACACACAGTGGTAAAGCGAAAATCAACAGTTATGAGAGTGGACAGATTCAGGCAGATACAACAAGTTCAAATAAAGCATGCGATATACAAGTTTAGGAAGAACACAGTACAAGAAGAGGAGGACCCGGGTCCGCGTAGGCTAGATAGGAGCCCGCCTCCAACTGTTGTGGAAGGGTTGGGACTTTAACCACTTCCCGACCACCCGCCGCAGTTCTACTGGGGCAAGGTGGCAGGATAGCAAAAATTACCATAGGCGTACGTCGGTTTGTGCATGTGATATAGCGGGCGACTTGCAATCGCGGTATACAGAAGCAGAACGGGGATGTGTCTATGTAAACAAGGCAGATCTCCGTTCTGACAGGGGATATGATGGAGATCTGCTGTGCCCAGTCATCGGGAACAGCGATCTCCGTGGTGTTCAAGGCAGCCCATCCCCCCTACAGTTAGAACACAGTTTAACAGGGAACACAGTTAACCCCTTGATCGCCCCCTAGTGTTAACCCCTTCCCTGCCAGTGACATTTATACATTGGTAAAGCACTGATCAATGTAATAATGTCACTGGTCCCCAAAAAGTGTCATTTGGGGTCAGATTTGTCCGCCGCAATGTCGCAGTCCCGCAAAAAAAAAAAAACAAACTAAAGAAAAAACAATCGCAGATCGCTGCCATTACCATTAAAAACAATTTAAAAAAATAAATAAAAGTCCCTAAATCTACCCCATAGTTTGTAGACGTGATAACATTTGCACTAACCAAGCAATATACACCTATTGCGATTTTTTTTTTTTTTTACCAAAAATATGTAGAATAATATAAATCGGCCTAAACTGATGAATACATTTGTTTTTCTTTTTATATGTTTTTGTTATATATATTTTTGGATATGTATTATAGCAGTAAGAAAAAAAAATTTCTTTTTTCAAAATTGTCGCTCTTTTACAGCGCAAAAAATACAAACCGCAGAGGTGATCAACTCCCACCAAAAGAAAGATCTATTTGTCGGGGGGAGACGTCAATTTTGTTTGGGTGCAACATCACACGACCGCGCAATTGTTAAAGCGACGCAGTGCCGAATCGCAAAAAACAGCCTGGTCAGGAAGGGGGTAAATCCTTCCAGGGCTGAAGTGGTTAAATGAGGCACCTCCTGCATTGAGGCTGGATACCTCCATCCCTGTTCATGATTCAAAAGAGGAGAGTTGGGACTTTAAATGAGATGCGTGGGTTTCAATGGGTATGCCGTATAATCAAGGAGAAGAATGCAGCTGAGAGGTAATTTTATTGAAAGAGCTCATCAGCACATAAACAGTCTCAACCCCAGGTAAATGATACACATGGGGTACAGTGGGAAAATGACATGCTGAACATGAGTATATCAGTAACAATGTATACATGAAAAATAACAAAAATACACTAAAATATAGAAACGCATAATGGTGTGGTAAAAGTGCATCAAGAACCTTGACGCGTTTCATGGTTTAAAATCCACCACCTCAGGAGCCGATGCATGCGTCTCTGTAAAAAACATATTGTAGGAACTTTTGGCTGTGAACACGGGTCAGCATGGGCACCCTGATCGATTTGCGGCTACACAGCCCCACACAACACACCGCTATGCCCGTTTTTTTCTGCTTCCAACACATCAACTTCAGGAACAACATGATTACTTGCTGCCCAATATAACCCACCTACTGTCAAATACCATAGTAACCAGATAATCAATGGTATCTACTTAACCTGTCAGTGGTCATAATGTTATGGTCGATTGGTGTAAAGCCTATTGTGTGCTTAGATCACCATACAGAAGAACAGGTCCCAACTTCCACACAGTTCTCTCAGTACCTCATCATAGTTGGTGTCGTTCAAATCTTCATCGTCATCATCAGCCTGATTTTTCTTCATCTGGTCCCCAACTGTCCTTTTTCCTGGTGGGGCATGGCGATCGTCCACTGGGTCATTGGCATCACGGGCCGGACCAATATCAGAACGAGTGGTGAAACCTGTGGCACTGCAGAATGATAGGAACACGGTCATCTATGGCTGAAACACCATTATAAAATACCAGCCAATACCCACCACCCAACGTCACAGTGTATCCCCACACCTCCCCCTCGTCTCCTCAGTGTCCCCCCCCACACCTCCCCCTCGTCTCCTCAGTGTCCCCCCCCCACCCCCATCTCCTCAGTCTCGCCCCCACACCTCTCCCTCGTCTCCTCAGTGTCCTTCTCACACCTCCCCCTCGTCTCCTCAGTGTCCTTCTCACACCTCCCCCTTGTCTCCTCAGTGTCCTTCTCACACCTCCCCCTCGTCTCCTCAGTGTCCCCCTCACACCTCCCCCTCGTCTCCTCAGTGTCCCCCTCACACCTCCCCCTCGTCTCCTCAGTGTCCCCCTCACACCTCCCCCTCGTCTCCTCAGTGTCCCCCTCACACCTCCCCCTCGTCTCCTCAGTGTCCCCCTCACACCTCCCCCTCGTCTCCTCAGTGTCCCCCTCACACCTCCCCCTCGTCTCCTCAGTGTCCCCCTCACACCTCCCCCTCGTCTCCTCAGTGTCCCCCTCACACCTCCCCCTCGTCTCCTCAGTGTCCCCCTCACACCTCCCCCTCGTCTCCTCAGTGTCCTTCTCACACCTCCCCCTCGTCTCCTCAGTGTCCTTCTCACACCTCCCCCTCGTCTCCTCAGTGTCCTTCTCACACCTCCCCCTCGTCTCCTCAGTGTCCTTCTCACACCTCCCCCTCGTCTCCTCAGTGTCCTTCTCACACCTCCCCCTCGTCTCCTCAGTGTCCCCCTCACACCTCCCCCTCGTCTCCTCAGTGTCCCTCTCACACCTCCCCCTCGTCTCCTCAGTGTCCTTCTCACACCTCCCCCTCGTCTCCTCAGTGTCCTTCTCACACCTCCCCCTCGTCTCCTCAGTGTCCTTCTCACACCTCCCCCTCGTCTCCTCAGTGTCCTTCTCACACCTCCCCCTCGTCTCCTCAGTGTCCCCCTCACACCTCCCCCTCGTCTCCTCAGTGTCCCCCTCACACCTCCCCCTCGTCTCCTCAGTGTCCTTCTCACACCTCCCCCTCGTCTCCTCAGTGTCCTTCTCACACCTCCCCCTCGTCTCCTCAGTGTCCTTCTCACACCTCCCCCTCGTCTCCTCAGTGTCCCTCTCACATCTCCCTCACCTCCTCAGTGTCCCCCTCACACCCCCCCCCGTCTCTTCAGTGTCCCTCTCTCACACCCCCCCCCCCGTCTGTGTCCCCCTCACACCTCCCTCTCGTCTCAATGTCCCCCCATAATTCCTCCTCATCTCCTCCGTGTCGCCCCATACCACCTCCTCGTTGTCTCCTCCGTGTCCCCCCATACCTCCTCCTCGTTGTCTCCTCCGTGTCCCCCCATACCTCCTCCTCGTCCCCCCCATACCTCCTCCTCGTCTCCTCCGTGTCCCCCCCATACCTCCTCCGTGTCCCCCCCATACCTCCTCCTTCGTGTCCCCCCCATACCTCCTCCTTCTCATCTCCTCCGTGTTCCCCCATACCGCCTCCTCCTCCTCCTCGTCATCTCCTCTGTGTCGCCCCCATACCTCCTCGTCTCCTCCGTGTCCCCCCCATACTACCTCCTCCTCGTCTCCTCCGTGTCCCCCCATACCTCCTCCTCTGCGTCCCCCCATACCTCCTCCTCGTCGTCTCCTCCGTGTCCCCCTCATACCCCCTCCTCAGCTCCTCCGTGATCCCCCCATACCTCCTCCTCGTCGTCGTCTCCTGCGTGTCCCCCCATACCTCCTCCTCTTCTCCTCCGTACCTCCTCCTCGTCGTCTCCTCCGTGTCCCCCTCATACCTCCTCCTCAGCTCTTCCGTGTCCCCCCATACCTCCTCCTCGTCTCCTCTGTGTCCCCCCCCATACCTCCTCGTCGTCTCCTCCGTGTCCCCCCATACCTCCTCCTCGTCTCCTCCATGTCCCCCCATACCACCTCCTCCTCCTCGTCTCCTCAGTGTCCCCCTCACACCTCCCCCTCGTCTCAATGTCCCCCCATACCTCCTCGTCTCCTCCGTGTCCCCCCCTATACCTCCTCCTAGTCTCCTCCGTGTCCCCCCCATACCTCCTCCTCGTCTCCTCAGTGTCCCCCCCATACCTCCTCCTCCGAGTCCCCCCCATACCTCCTCCTCGTCGTCTCCTCCGAGTCCCCCCATACCGTCTCCTCCGAGTCCCCCCCATACCTCCTCCTCTCCTCCGTGTCCCCCCCCAATACCTCCTCCGTGTCCCCCCATATCTCCTCCTCCGTGTCTCCCCCGTGTCCCCCCCCCGATACCTCCTCCTCGTCGTCTCCTCCTTGTCTGTCCCATACCTCCTCCTTGTCGTCTCCTCCGTGTCCCCCCCCCCCATACCTCCTCCTCGTCGTCTCCTCTGTGTACCCACCATACCTCGTCGTCTCCTCTGTGTACCCCCCATACCTCCTCGTCGTCTCCTCTGTGTACCCACCATACCTCGTCGTCTCCTCCGTTTACCCCCCATACCTCCTCGTCTCCTCCGTTTCCCCCCCCATACCTCCTCGTCGTCTCCCCCGTTTCCCCCCCCATACCTCCTTGTCGTCTCCCCCGTTTCCCCCCCCATACCTCCTCGTCGTCTCCTCCGTTTCCCCCCCATACCTCCTCGTCGTCTCCTCCGTTTCCCCCCCATACCTCCTCGTCGTCTCCTCCGTTTCCCCCCCATACCTCCTCGTTGTCTCCTCCGTTTCCCCCCTATACCTCCTCGTCGTCTCCTCCGTTTTCCCCCCATACTTCCTCCTCGCCCCCTCAGTATCCCCCTTTATACCTCCTCCTCGCCTCCTCTGTAACCCCCCCATACCTCCTCCTCAGTATCCCCCCCCACATACCTCCTTCTCGTCTCCTCAGTATCCCCCCCATACCTCCTCCTCAGTACCCCCCCATACCTCCTTCTCGTCTCCTCAGTATCCCCCCCCATACCTCCTCCTCGTCTCCTCAGTATCCCCCCCATACCTCCTTCTCGTCTCCTCAGTATCCCCCCCATACCTCCTCCTCAGTACCCCCCCCATACCTCCTTCTCGTCTCCTCAGTATCCCCCCCATACCTCCTCCTCGTCTCCTCAGTATCCCCCCATACCTCCTCCTCGTCACCTCAGTGTCCCCCCATACCTTCTCCTCGTCTCCCCTCCATACTTCCTCCTCGTCTCCTCTGTGTCCCCCCCATACCTCCTTCTTGTCTCCTCAGTATCACCCCCATACCTCCTTGTCTCCTCAGTATCCCCCCCATACCTCCTCCTCGTCTCCTCAGTATCCCCTCCATACCTCCTCCTCGTCTCCTCAGTATCACCTCCATACCTCCTCCTCGTCTCCTCAGTATCACCTCCATACCTCCTCCTCGTCTCCTCAGTATCACCTCCATACCTCCTCCTCGTCTCCTCAGTATCACCTCCATACCTCCTCCTCGTCTCCTCAGTATCTCCCCCCCCCCCCGCCATACCTCCTCCTCGTCTCCTCAGTATCCCCCCCCATACCTCCTCCTCGTCTCCTCAGTATCTCCCCCCCCCCCATACCTCCTCCTCGTCTCCTCAGTATCCCACCCCCCATACCTCCTCCTCGTCTCCTCAGTATGCCCCCCCCATACCTCCTCATCTCCTCAGTATCCCCCCCATACCTCCTCGTCGTCGTCTCCTCCGTGTCCCCCCCATACCTCCTCCTCGTCGTCTCCTCCGTGTCCCCCCATACCTCCTCCTCGTCTCCTCCATGTCCCCCCATACCTCCTTGTCTCCTTAGTATCCCCCCCATACCTTGTCTCCACTGTACCCCCCCATACCTCCTCGTCGTCTCCTCCGTGTCCCCCCCCATACCTCCTCCTCGTCGTCTCCTCCGTGTCCCCCCATACCTCCTCCTCCTCTCCTCCATGTCCCCCCATACCTCCTTGTCTCCTTAGTATCCCCCCTATACCTTGTCTCCTCTGTATCCCCCCCATACCTCCTCGTCTCTTCAGTATCCCCCCCATACCTCCTCGTCTCTTCAGTATCCCCCCCATACCTCCTCCTCGTCTCCTTTGTGTCCCCCCCATACCTCCTCGTCTCCTCTCATACATACCACCATAAGCTCCTCATTAACACAATGTCCTCTCATACCCCCTTCATATCTCCCCATCTCACTCATTACCTCAGTGTCCCCCTCATACCCTCCCCCAATATCTCAGTGTCTCCTCCCGTCATAATCTCTGCCCCTCATTATCTAGGTATCCCCCTCCCCACACTTACATTACGTTTCTCTTATCCCCCCCCCCCATGTACCTCAGTGCCCCCTCCCCGGGTTCTCACCCTCTGCCCAGACCCGGCACATATCCCAGCGGGGCCGGCATGCCCAGGAACGGTTTCTTCTTCTTGTTCATGGTACCGGTAATAGAGGCGGTCAGTCCGGACACCCCTCCGGGATTCCCGGCCCCTGAGGGCCCGGGGCCGCTTCCAGCAGACGAGGAAGCCGCCATATTCCACACACCACCAAACACACCGTCCTCCCAGACTGCACCGCGACTACTTCCGCCCCGAGTCCGCCCGTCACTAGGGGGAGACAGGAACCGCCGGCGCCATTTTGTTGGAGGTCAGAGACTGAACCACCGACCGTTCCTGAGAGGAAATATGGAACAGCAAAGCGTCACCTCCTATTCCGACCTGTCCTGTCCGTCCCAGGTGTGATGAATGTGCGATGAAGAGACAATAGATAATGAATAATCACTCTCCTCAGTGTCCCTTACTACCCCCCCCCCCCACAATTACTTCTGTCCCTTACTACAACCCCCAATACCTAAGTTTCCTTTACTACCCCCCCCCCCCAATTACCTCAGTGTCCCCTATCCCCGACCCCCCCTCATTACCTCAGTGTCCTTTACTATACCCCCCTCATTACCTCAGTGTCCCTTACTACCCCCGCCCCATTATCTTAGTGTCTCTTACTATATCCCCCCCAATTACCTCAGTGCCCCTTATCCCCCCCCCCCACAATTACCTCAGTGTCTCTTACTACCCCCCCAATTACCTCAGTGCACCCTATCCCCGCCCCCTCTACAATTACCTCAGTGTCTCTTACTATCCCCCCCCCCAATTACCTCAGTGTCCCTTACTACCCCCCCCCCCCCTCACAATTACCTAAGTGTCCTTTACTATCCCCTCACATTTACCCTTAATGCCCTTTACTATCCCCCCCCCCCCCCCACACACACACACACACACACCATTATCTCTGTCTCTTCCTATCCCCCCACAATTACTTCAGTGTCCCTTATCCCCCCCCCCCCAATTACCTCAGTGTCCCTTACTATCCCCCCTCCCCCCACAATTATCTCAATCTCCCCCCCCCCCCCATTACAATAATTGAAGTGCCCTCCCTTCTACTCCCAACCCGACCCCCTTTTTCCAGTTACCTCAGTGCCCCCCTCTACTCTCCCCCCTCATTACTTCTTTGTACCCCCTTTTTCCAACTACCCCACCTTCTAATTACCTCAGTGTCCCTATATACCCTCCCCACCCCCCCTCAACTATCTTAGTGTCCTCTTCTACACACACAGCCAATTGCATAAATATCCCGTATCCCTTTCTACCCCCCTACAATTAAAGTTTCCTCTTCTACTCCCCCCCCCCTTCCTCCAATTACTGCCCCTTTTCTGTCCTGTTCTACCCCTTCCAATTCCTTCATAGCCATTCCCTTTACCAATTACCACCGACTTCCCTTTCTAACCACACCATCAATGACATCCGTGTCCCCTTCTTTCCTAAGTCGTCCCCCCCCCCCCATGTCCCCTTTTACCCCCTCCATTTCTTTTATATTTATAAAGACGCAAAGTTAAAAACCAAATTAATTGATAGCGTTAAAAAAAAAAAAAAAATAGACACAAGAAAAATGAAAAAAAAAAATAGACACAAGAAAAATGAAAAATTAAAAAAAGAAAAAAATAGTCAAAATGTGATTAAAAACAACAAACCATCTCTGCAGGACCTTTTAGAAAAGAAAAAAAAAAGAATAGAAATGAAGTGAAATCGATGGAATAGGTGATCAGTGGTTAAAGTGGACCTGTCAGGATAGAAGGACAGAAGCTGGATTGTTTGTGAAGGTCGTTGTTTTGCTATTTTGGTAATTTCCAGATAATAATAAGAACCTGACGGGTCACTACTATAAAAAAAAAAAAGAAAAACACTGCAATGGCAGTTCTCACAGTTCTAGCCTGGTTCATTTTATTTGTGTAGTTGAACCAATGAGAGCGGCCAATGCTTCTGATCGGACAAAATAACGCATCCTCACCTTTTTTAAATGCAACCAATCACAACACAGGGTTGTGTGTTACAGTGGGGAGCAATGTGCTGCAGAAGGTGTTACTGCAATGAGGTGGTGTGAGGCCAACCTTAGATATCAGGGGCCTCCAAACCTCGGCCCGCGGGCCCCGAATCCGACCCACTGAAGGGTTTAATCTGGCCCACAGCTAGGGTCAGTGGCCCCTCACACAGGTCTTCTGCTTCTCCCCATTATCCCCTGGCTGCACTGTCATTGTACTGCTATCGGTTGCTAGGACTGCCGGTGTCCTAAAAACCAACCATGTAAGTCCCCCTTAGAGAGTCCCCATTAATCCTCTCCCTTACATCAGAGTCCCCCCTTACAGGAGAGTCCTCACCTGAGTTCCCCCTTACATCAGAGTCCCCTCTTACAAGAGAGTCCACACCTGAGTTCCAAACACACACACCGGGGTTCAGATCCAAGCCCCCCCTTACATGAGAGTATTCACCTGAGTCCCCCCTTACATGAAAGTCCTCATCAGGGCTCCCCTTACACGTGTTTCCCCATCAGAGTTCCTTCTTACATAAGTGTCTTTATCAAAGTCCCCTCGTACATGAGAGTCCTCACAAGAGACCCCATCAGGGCCCCCCCCCCATCAGGGTCCAGATCAAAGTCCCCCCTCACATGAGAGTATTCATCCGAGTCCCCCCTTACATGAGAGTATTCACCCGAGTCTCCCCTTACATGAAAGTCCTCATCAGGGTGTTTCCCCATCAGAGTTCCTTCTTACATGGGTGTCTCTATGAAAGTCCCCTCGTATATGAGAGTGCTCACAAGAGACCCCATCAGAGCCCCCCCTTACATCAGTGTCCAGATCAGAGCCCTCCTTACATGAGAGTCCCCATCAGAGTCCACTCATATATGAGAGTATTCATCAATGTCCCCTGTTACATTAAAGTACTTCTCCACAGTCTCCTCTTACTCAGAGTCCCCCCCCCCCCTTACATCAAGGTCCAGATCAGAGTCCTTCTTTACATGAGAGTCTGCCATCAGGGTCCCTGCAGTTTTTTTTCTCTCTGCTGAATACAAAAAAAAGCTCCAAGTAAAACATATTCATTCATTTGAATTTTATTAATTTATAACAAGTATTTTTTCTTGGCCCTCCAATATTTGTAAAGTACACACTGTGGCCCTTGTACTGAAAAGTTTGCAGATCCCTAATTTAAAGGTTAACAACAAAGGTAACCTATTGCAGCTTTACTAGTTCTTAGCTGTGGTGGCTGCATTAGTTTTGCATTTTTCAGGCTAAGAACATTTTATGCGAGTACAGAATACTATTTGTTGATCCTGCCAGAAATGCAGTGTGCACTGAACATATAGCTTAACCACTTGAGCTCGGGAAATTTTACCCCCCTTCATAAAAAGACCATTTTTTTGCGATATGGCACTGAGATACTTTAACTGACAATTGCGCAGTCGTGCGACACTGTACCCAAATAAAATTCAATTTTTTTCCCCTAAAATAGAGCTTTCTTTTGGTGGTATTTGATTACCTCTGCGTTTTTTTTTTGTTTGTTTTTTTTTTTGCGCTATAAACAAAAATAAGACTGACAATTAAAAAAAATAAAAGAAAATATTATTTACTTTCTGCTATAAAACAATAAATTAAAAAAAAAAAACAAGCCAATACGTATTCTACTACATATTTTTGTTAAAAAATCCCAATAAGTCCTAGATTCACACCTAGGCATTTTTAGTGCTTTTTGCATTTTGCTGATTTGCACTACAGAACGTGTTCCATAGGAAACAATGTTAAATGGACTGTAGTGCAAATCTGCAAAATGCTAAAGCACTAAAAATGCCTAGGTGTGAATCAGGCCTAATCGTATATGGATTGGTTTGCACAAAAGTTATAGTGCCTACAAACTATAGGATATTTTAATTTTTTTTGTTTTTACTTTTAATGGCGGCAATCAGGGACTTATATCGGGACTGCATTATTTCTGCGGACATTCTGACACCGACTGATACTTTTTGAGACTTTTTTTGGGGACCAGTGACACCAATACATTGATCAGTGCTAAAAATATGCACTATCACTGTACTAATGACTCTGGCATGGAAGGGGTTAACATCAGGAGCGATCAAAGTGCTTTACTATACTATGTGTGGTGCTTTTACAAGGGTGATAGATGGAATGTATTCCCTCAAGGCAGATCCCTCCTGTCAGAATGGCGATCTACCTTGATTACATAGGCAGACCACCGCTCTGCTGAACGATCGGAGGGTGCCGTTGGACATCGGGTACCATGCACCCGCCAATCAGCTTCCGCTGTGTGTAATCACAGTGGAAGCGAGCCGCCAGTGGCGCACATCCTACCCAGAAGTGTTGGATTATATATATATATAAAAAACACGATCCAGCACACAGGTGCTGCCCTGTAGCAGTAAAACTGCTATAGCGCAGACGTGAAAAGGTTAAATAGCACTATCAGCCTTTGCAGTTCTCTTCTGTAGACTACAGAACACTATCCCCTGTGTAATGGAGATGAGGAGTGGGGAGGAGCCTGGGGTGACAACGCTGCTCCTCTAAGATACAGCGCAGGGGGTGTTGTCACCCTAAGACAGGAATTTTGTTACTGGCAGGATCACCCAGTGAAATTAAAGGGGAAAAAATCCTAAACTAAAGCAGTCACCACATCTGGTGAACTGTAATGTATTACATTGTAATATCTTGGTGAAGATCCTCTGTAAGCTGTGGTGGGGTTACCACCTTGTCCTGTGTCCTTCTTTTTTTTTGTTGTAGATGTTTATCTCTTATTTCTGATAGTTCCGTTACTAAAATGTGTCCTCTCTTTGTTTTAGGGATCTGTAAGGTAACAGGCTTTTGACAAAGGAAATATCTGAAGTAGGTCTTTAAAGACCTCAGAGGTGCCGAAAAGAGACGGTTACAAGTGTCCCAGCAAATAACACATGTAATGTATGCAAACTTCAGGTTCTGTTCCCTCTAACTGCACTTAAAGTAGAACTCCAGCCAAAACCTTTTTTCCTTTGTTTTGACTGGGGAAATGTTAGAACATCTGTCCCATTTTCATTACTGTCTGTGTCCACCCCGGGAAGATTCCCCTCACTTCCTGTCCTAGACACACAACAGGATGTGAGCAGAAATCTTAAAGTGGGAGGATAGCCCACCAATGACAATTGTCAAAAGATCATTTGCCCCTGTTGGGAGATTCTCCTTCCATTGCTCTTCCTGTGATTCCTTAAAGTGGTAGTAAACGCTGTTACACCACTTATACTTACAGATAAGCCTATAATAAGGCTTACCTGTAGGTACAGTGAATATCTCCTAAACTTGCACTGTTTAGGAGATATTCAGAGTGCATGCAGCCGGTGACATCACCGGAGTTTTATTTTTTTCACCAACTGCGGCGTACTATCGTCGTAATTCGGAACTTCACTCAAAAGGGCAAGTTCTGCTGTTTGTCCTCCTCCCCCTCCTCTACCTTGTCATTTCTTTTTTTTTTTATCGGGGAGTGGGTACCTATTTTTGATAGGTACCTGCTTTCACTTGGATCAGGGGCGGACTGGGCCGGAAAGGTAGGGTGGCAATTGCCCCGTGGGCCACTCTGATGCAACGTAAAAAAGCCACACTGCTTCTGCCAGAAGCGATCAGCCATTAAACGAAACCGTGGGGAAGATGAAAACAAAACACTGCATGGGGATCATAGGGAGGAATCAGGAGGAGAGCCGGCCGGATCACACAGAGAGTGGATCTTCCGCTCTGACACCATTTAGAGCTGAAACTCCGACCGCTGTCATACAAAGTCCAACCTCCTAAACCTGCTCCCATGATAGACAGCACACTGGTCCAATGCCGGGAAATTGAACTAGTGTGACGTCTATCATAGGAGCCAGTCCAGGAGGCAGGACTTTTATTGACAGCGGCTGGCGTTTTAGCCCCAAGTGGTGTCACAGTAGGAGATCCTCCCGCTGTGTGATCCGGCTGGCTCTCCTCCTGATTCCTCCCTACGATCCTTTTACAGTGTTTTCATCTTCCCTCTTGTTCGTTTCTGTTTATACAATTTTGTACAAGTAAGTAATTTTTCTTCTTCACTGACAGGCTGCACTAATGGGCAATGACAGGCTGCACTAATGGGCAATGACAGGCTGCACTGATGGGCACTGACAGGCTGCACTGATGGGCACTGAGAGGCTGCACTGATGGACACTGACAGGCTGCACTGATGGGCACTGATAGGCTGCACTCCAGCGGTGAGGTAACATCCCCGACAGTGATGTCAGAGACTGGAAAGCTGCTGTATATTTTTACATAAGAAATACTATTGTTTTAATAAATTTACTACTTTAATTACTACACCAGGGGAGATTACTCTGCTTTATCCTAATATATGGTTTAGGTGTGGGAGAGTGAGCTTTAACCACTTCAGCCCCGGAAGGATTTACCCCCTTCCTGACCAGAGCACTTTTTACAATTTGGCACTGCGTCGCTTTAACTGCTAATTGCGCGGCCATGCAATGCTGTACCCAAACGAAATTTGCGTCCTTTTCTTCCCACAAATAGAGCTTTCTTTTGATGGTATTTGATCACCTCTGCCGTTTTTATTATTTGCGCTATACACGGAAAAAGACCAAAAATTTTGAAAAAAAATGATATTTTCTACTTTTTGTTCTAAAAAAAATCTAATAAACTCAATTTTAGTCATACATTTAGGCCAAAATGTATTCGGCCACATGTCTTTGGTAAAAAAAATGTCAATAGGTGTATATTTATTGATTTGTGCAAAAGTTATAGCGCCTACAAACTAGGGTACATTTTCTGGAATTTACACAGCCTTTAATTTATGACTGCCTATGTCGTTTCTTGAGGTGCTAAAATGGCAGGGCAGTACAAAAACCCCACAAATGACCCCATTTTGGAAAGTAGACACCCCAAGGAAATTGCTGAGAGGCATGTTGAGCCCATTGAATATTCATTTTTTTTGTCCCAAGTGATTGAATAATGACAAAAAAAAATTACAAAAAGTTGTCACTAAATGATATATTGCTCACACAGGCCATGTGTATATGTGGAATTGCACCCCAAAATACATTTAGCTGCTTCTCCTGAGTATGGGGATACCACATGTGTGGGACTTTTTGGGAGCCTAGCCGCGTACAGGGCCCCGAAAACCAATCACCACCTTCAGGATTTCTAAGGGCGTAAATTTTTGATTTTACTCCTCACTACCTATCACAGTTTTGAAGGCCATAAAATGCCCAGATGGCATAACCCCCCCCCCCCCCAAATGACCCCATTTTGGAAAGTAGACACCCCAAGCTATTTGCTTTGAGGCATGTTGAGTCCATGGAATATTTTATATTTTGACACAAGTTGCGGGAAAGTGACACATTTTTTTTTTTTTTTTTGTTTCTACTGCTAAAATTACTGCCCTCGATCTGACCTTCGCGGTGATACCTCACATGCATGGTGCAATTGCTGTTTACATTTGACGCCAGACCGCTTGCGTTCGCCTTAGCGCGAGAGCAGGGGGTACAGGGGTGCTTTTTTTTTTTTTTTTTTTTTCTTTATTATTTTTTTGCTTTTTTATCTTATTTTTAAACTGTTCCTTTTATTTTATTTTTTTTAAATCATTTTTATTGTTATCTCAGGGAATGTAAATATCCCCTATGATAGCAATAGGTAGTGACAGGTACTCTTTTTTGAAAAAATTGGGGTCTATTAGACCCTAGATTTCTCCTCTGCCCTCAAAGCATCTGACCACACCAAGATCGGTGTGATAAAATGCTTCCCCAATTTCCCAATGGCGCTGTTTACATCCGGCAAAATCTAAGTCATAAAATGCTCGTAGCTTCCGGTTTCTTAGGCCATAGAGATGTTCGGAGCCACTCTGGTCTCTGATCAGCTCTATGGTCAGCTGGCTGAATCACCGGCTGCATTCTCAGGTTCCCTGTTGAGACAGGAGAGCCAGAGAAAAACACGGAAGACGGTGGGGGGGGCATTCCCTCCCACTGCTTGTAAAAGCAGTCTAGAGGCTAATTAGCTGCTAGGATTGCTTTTACATGAAAGCCGACCGCTGGCTGAAAAGAATGATACCAAGATGATACCTAAACCTGCAGGCATCATTCTGGTATAACCACTCAAAGTCGTGAATGGCGTACCTGAAGACAAAAAAATGGTTAACAATAAAGCACAGTGAACGGTAAAGTATAAAAAATTGCATACCTGAAAAGCAAACATGATAAAACATAATAACAATAAAACATTGCAGAATAGAATACAGTAAAAAAGAGCAGAACAATAGAGAGAGAATAGAGCGAGAGAGAACAATAAAACAACAACTATTTTTTTTTTATTTTATATTTTTGTTTGTGTTCTTTTTTTTTTTTTTTTTTTACACTTTTTTTGTAACTAACTTTTATAACTGTAACTGGTTCCAGGTTCGGGTCTCTCAAAATGCGATGGCATCTTGGGAGACCCTGTGAAAGTGTGCCTAGTCTGTGCAGTGCTGTACCCTACGCTAATACTCAACTAGTGAATGGTAGCGTTCAAAACATTCACCAATGCAAAGCCCAGGATTGTCAGGACAGGAGGGACAATAATAGCGGGTGTCACGCCTATATCCGCGCTTGCTGCAGACACAACATCTTTTTTGGGGGGGTTCGTTGGGTAGGGGTACTCGGGAGGACATAAAGAAAATGCCTCTCATGCAGCCGACTGCATTTGGTTGGGGATGTGAATGGGGGAAGTACTTGTGCTTGCCACCTCACCAGCTTGAACTGCACTTATGGGACTCGCCACGTCACCAAGTGTTACTGCAGTGCTGGTTTGACTACGACCAGGGTGTACTAGGCCACTGATGCTTGCCAGTTCACCAAAACACTACCAAAAAAACTGTTAGCGATCGCAGGGATCAGGCCTGACTCTGTGAATGCTGCAGTTATGCGTTTAGTGTTTTGTAAGTGACAGTGATCGATCGATACTGCACTTGGGTGGGCTGGGCTGGGCCGGGCCGGGCGGAGGGGCAAAACGCAGGTGCTAGCAGGTATCTGGGCTGATCCCGCTAACACTGCGTTTTTGGGAACCCTAAACTGCTGGGGAGGCTAGTATAGATCTGATCGGATCAGATATTGATCCGTTCAGATACTATACCACTAAGGGAGGTGTACAGTGCGTGCGTGTGTGTTAGCGCTACTGGCGCTAACCTGACGCTGCTTGGGGCTGGTGCTTTCCAGTTCACCAAAACGCTACCAAAAAAACTGTTAGCGATCGCAGGGATCAGGCCTGACTCTGCGAACGCTGCAGTTATGCGTTTAGTTTAGAGGCGTATGCTGCGTGCGTGGGTGTTAGCGGTACTGGCGCTAATCTGACGCTGCCTGGGGCGACGCATAGCACCGCCTGGCGATCAGGGGGCTAAACCTTTATTCGGTAATAAACGGTGGGTGCCCTGACACTATAAAAAATAAACAAACTAACCAGCGTCAACTGTAACGGTTATACGGTGATCAGTGGTGAAAGGGTTAACTAGGGGGCAATCAAGGGGTTAAAACATTTATTAGGTAGTATATGGGGGTCCCTGTCGCTATAAAACGCTGACGGCGAACCTAAATATTTAGGTCCCTAACTAGCTTTACCAGCGACACTAATACAGCGATCAGAAAAATGATCGCTTAGCGACACTGGTGATGGGGGGTGATCAAGGGGTTAAAACTTTATTAGGGGGGGTTAGGGAGGTACCCTAGACCTAAAGGGGGCTACCACTCACTGCCCTACCACTTCTAACTGTCACAAACTGACACCATGCAGTAATCAGAGAAAAAAAAACTGCTTGGTGTCAGTGTGACGGGGGGGGGGGGGGGGGTGATTGGGGGGGGATCGGGGGTGTAATGTGTGCCTGGCATGTTCTACTGAGTGTGTGTGTGTTTGTGCACTTACTCAGATGTCTTCTCTCCTCGGTGCCAGAACGGAAACTGCCGAGCTGAGGAGAGATGACATCACATCCCCTGCCTGTGTGTACTACACACAGGCAGGGGAGGATTCTCATTGGCTTGGAGCGATCGCGAGGGGGGGGCCACGAATGGATGGCCTCCCCCTAATCTCTAAATGCTCCCAGACCAAAGCCGACCGCCTCTGGCACCGGGGGGGGGGGGGGGGGGTCCGATTGGACCCCCCGCCCGTGGGAAGGCAATCACGTACCAGGTACGTGATTTTGCCTGCCTGTGCCATTCTGTTGACGTATATCGTCGTTAGGCGGTCGGCAAGTGGTTAAAGGAGAAGTCCAGCCTGAGCTTGTTTGTTTGGGCTTCTTTTAAGGGTTACATAAGTGCAATTCAATTTGCACTACTGTGACCCCTTTTCAGCAGAGAGCAGTCTGAATTCGGCTCTCTGCCGACGTCACCAAGTTCAGTCCAGGCACCGTGCCATCCTAACTTCGGAAGTCTGGATTTGCCAGGTGCCTGGACTGATGGCAGTCTCAGCCTCTCAGCGAGCCGCTGAGATGGCCACTCCCCGACCCCTCCACAGCTTAGCGATCCAATGAGCGTGAAGGAGCAGAGTAGGAGAGCTGCTGATTGACAGTCAGCAGCTCTCTTCTTGGGGAGCTGAGAGAACCGAGCCATCGGCGGTGTTCGATGGCTCAGTTCTCAGTGCAGAGGTGCCAGGGGACAGATGCAGCATCCACTTTGGTAAGTATGAATATGGGGAAAAGCCAAACCCATACTTCTCCTTTAAAGGGACTGCTACCAAGGATCATTTTGAGATATCTGAGATACTTGAAACCAGGCTGGGATTGACGGAACATCGCCCCAAAGATTGTAATCAAAAGGCTCATTTGATTACTCTTTAAGGTGAGAATTCTGGGAGCACAGAGGTGTCTCAAGGAGATGAAAGCACACCAAAGTTGTTTATATATATTCACATAAGAAGCACTTTATTTGCAAACAAATGATCATTACTATCACATCACCACTGGAATAGGAACTTTTGGACACGTTAATATATTGATGCACTTTATGCAACGGATTGCACATTATTATGCACTTTATATACTGTATGTATTATGATTGTATGCACTTTATTTATATTCTTTTGATGATTATATATCACAGAATACCATTTCTGTTTATCATGGTGTGCAACACCATTTTTATTTATCATAGAGCACTGATGAGGCGGCACTGATGATCACTGATAGGCTGCACTAATGGACACTGATGAGGCTGCACTGATAAGGTGGCACTGATATGCTGCACTGATAATCAATGCCCTGATTATCAGTGTAAATGTCCCCGTCACAGCGCTGAGGATTAGAAATGCCGTTAACCGGCATTTGTTTACATGTGATCAGCTGTGATTGAACACAGCTGATCACATGGTAAAGAGCCAGCGTTATTGGCTCTTTACCCTGATCAGTGGTGCTCCGTGCCTGAGGAACGCGGCTCACCACTGATTGCTGCGTGCCAAGAAGGGGAGGATGTCATATGGCCGGAGGGACGAAAGGCCCACCTGGCCGTCAGTGTGCTATAGGCCAGGCGGGAACTAGTTTATTTCGCTTCTACGTTAGTGAGAACTTATTTGTTTTATGCTACAATTAGAGGCTCTTTTTGCACTAGGTTCTTTGTTTATTTTTTCACAACTTAAGGGCCCTTTCAAAATATGAATTACACAAGAAAGTGCTTTGCCTCCCTGTGAGATTCACATGTGATCTGGGTGCAATGCAGTGCAATTTCAGCCCGTTCATTTCAAATGGTCTGAAATCACCCCGCACCATGCCAAAAGTAGTGCATGCACTACTTTTAGAAATGCACTGCAATTGGATTGCATGATACTTCTGTATCATGTGATCCAATGCGGGCAAATGCACTGCAATTGTGACCTGTGTTTGGGGCGTCCTGAACTTTGTATTGACACTCACTGCAGATCGCAAGGGCAGTGCGGAGAATGCAGGTTTCCCGCACCGCGTTCCAATGTGAATGGGCCCTGAGAGAGTTCCCTGCTCCACCATCCCGGGCTGCATAGGACTACAGTTTTAGGGTCATTTACACTAGAATGTGGTGCAGGAAAGGTACGTTCCCGTGTGGCTTCCCACACTGCATTCCAGTTGCACTGCCCTTGTGATCTGCTGCGGGTGTCAGTGCAACGTTAATAAGATCCCAAATGCAGCTTGCAAACACAGTGTCGTTTGTCCTCACTGGATCTAGTGGTACAAAAGGACCATGTGATCCAGTTGCCCTGCACTTCAAAAGTAGTGCATACACTACTTTTGGTAAGGTGCGGTGAAATCGCACTGCACAGAACTGCAGGTGAATCACCTGCAGTTCCTAGTGTGAAAGGGCCCTTACTGTGGTTCTCTGGTGGGGCTACCTGTGTCCCAATCAATTGACTGATACTGTGTTTGCTGCTTTGGCAGATCGGTAACCTTATGGTGCCGGTCTGTGCTGTACTTGTAGCCAGGCTGCGAAAGCTGCACTGATCTAAGTGCGGCAAATGAGCAGAGAGATGACACCATCTCTCACTGCCCGCCCCTCATCCTTACTGTTCCACCCTTTCACTCTAGGATAGGATGGAACACAGTAGCAACTGCGCATGTGCTGGTTTCCTCGCTCTGTCGGACCATGCAGCGCTGGGGAGAGGCAGCGAGGTTGCAAGAAAAGGGTGTGAGTAAGTAAGTTCTTCCACTGCAGAAAAAAAAACTTTAAAAATTGGCCTTAAATTCATATTTTTGGTGGCAGGCTACAGTGACATTCTACATCTGGCGGCAGGAGAGTGGGAAGCCGCATCTGGTGACCGGCGATAGGTGGCAAGTGACACGCTGCATCTGGTGACAGGCGACAGTGGCAAGTGACACGCTGCATCTGGTGACAGTCGACGGTGGCAAGTGACACGCTGCATCTGGTGACAGGCGACGGTGGCAAGTGACACGCTGCATCTGGTGACAGGCGACAGTGGCAAGTGACGCACTCAGGGATCCCACAGAATCTGCATTATGGTGAGTTGAGCTATTTTATTGCACATTACAATGTAATAAAAAAAATAATGCGCTTCAATCATCCTAACCCAATATCAACCATGGTGTGGTGATCATTGAAGTGGCAAACCCGGGAATTGGCAAAATGTTCTGCCATGACACCGGTCCCCGGTGCCAAAAAGGTTGAAGACCGCTGTTATAGAGAATTATCTTACTCTGGTTTTATCCCTGTGGATTGAGCGCATGGAATTTTTTTGTGTATTTTTGGGGTGGTAAAACCTGAATTTTCGAAATACCTGTCTTCTATTCTCTTAGTGGTATACCCCGCTTGATGATTTTTACCTACAGGAATGCCTATAATAAGGCTTACCTGTAGGTAAAATTAATATCTTCTAAACCTGTACGGTTTAGGAGATATTCACCCTGCATACATTGCTGACGTCAGCGGCGCATGCGCTCTGAAGGTCTTGCGTATCCTGCCAAAACTTCAGAACTCTTTGTCGGAAAAAAGGGCTCCCGCGAGAATGCCGCGTGCGGGAGTGACATCATTGCGGCCCTGGCCACACACATTGCCGGAGCCCGCGAACCCAGAAGAAACGAGGAGGGAACATGTCACCCCCCTCAGTGGGGACCGTGTGCCCCTGCGGGGGGCTTCGTTCTAAGGTAAAAAAAAAAAAAACTCGCAAGACAAAGGCATAATGAGCTAGTATGCATAGCATACTTGCTCATTATGTATTACTTACCTTAGATTGAAGCCCCTGCAGCGGTCCTCGTTCACCACTCCAGCTGGTGACATTGCTCCCGGAGTTACTCCGCCGCTGTGATTGGAGCCGCGATGACGTCACTCTCACGCGTGCGTGCAGGAGCCGCAGGTAACGGCACGGTCTAACTGAAGCAACAGCACGTACGTGCCGTTGCTTCTGTGCGAATGTGCCAATGACATCGGCACATGCATACAGGGGATACCCGTTCAGGTTTAGGAGATATCCAGGGTAGCTACAGGTAAGCCTTATTATAGGCTTACCTGTAGCAAAAAGTGTGTTGTAAGGGTTTACAACCACTTTAAGGGACCAGGATATATAAATAAATGATAAAAACATCCTCTTCTTTCTTGGTCTAGAACGGTGCAGTTCCCCTCACAGCCTATAGGTGGCGATCTATGCTTAAAGCAGATGAGACGGTGCACCTTTTGGAGGATTTCTAAGTCTAGGATGTCCAAATCCAAAAACACAAATGTAATATTTAGGCTTAATGTACGTTTTACAACCTCCCCTGAACTATTTAAATTGACAGATAGTAAGCAATGTTTAAAAACTTCCGTTTTGCCGCATTTAGCTGCGTTTGTGTTTAGGAGCATTTTATTTTTTTTTTCAAATAGTCAAAAATGTATCTCCAGTGGAAGTGTAAAATCACATACAGGTACATGTTTTTGCACAGGAGAGCCGCCTTGCCACCGTATATGTACTGTGTACGGTTGGCAAGTGGTAAAAGAAAAAAGCCTTTGTCGTATGAGAATTTTCGTACATTATTTCTATCCTCGGTTCCGACTTGCTGTGAAACATCGTGGAAAACTGGCCGATCTTTCGCCTGATTTTTTCAATGTGTGTACAAGGCTCCTCATCTCCGTAACATGGAGAGAAGGTGTTCTGTAGTCCAGAGAGCTGGTGACAATGTAACTGATAATAGCGCACCTTTCGGGTAGTTCTCGCTGGTGGCGGCCTGATAGGTCACCTCCTCACTGCCTGTGTTAACCCTAAAATGACCGACTCCTGTCTAAATTGGCCCTAGTATGTGTATGTATGAATGTGAGTTGGGGACCTTAGATTGTAAGCTTCTTGAGGACAGGGACTGATGTAAATGTACCATACACATGTAAAGTGCTGCATAAAGCCCCTTTCACACTTGTGCAACCTGAAAGTCGTGCGTTTTTGCTGCGATGTTGTCACGATTTTGATGCGACTTGAAGCAATGCCTTTGTAAGCTAGTTCTAAGGACCTCAAGTCGCATCAAAGTCGGACTAAAGTAGTGCAAGGACTACTTTGAAGTCGCCAGCGGCCAGGAAAGCAGCTGATCAGACCGGCCTGTGTCTGATCAGCTGCATGAGAGACTAGAGGAGAGATTTGGGGTCTCCATGAAGAGGACCTGTCACGGCCTATGCTGTCACAAGGGATGTTGTTCATATCTTGTGATAGCAAATACAGCAGTGGTAATTTTGACATCAATTTTCAAATTTAGCTTTAGTTATAGTCTTTTGACTAAAATGGCATTTTAGCTTTAGTTGTATTTTAGTCATCTGAGTTGTTTTAGTTTTAGTCGTATTTTAGTCTACTACAATCCCCAGTACATTTTAGTCGACTAAAATCTGATGGGTTTACATTGTAGTTACATTTTAATGCATTATTTCTTTAGAACTGCCAAACATTATCTACTCCTGGAGTAAAAATCTAATAAGATGTTTATTATTTATGGTTTTAAGGTTTAGCCGTCGTGATATATATTCAATTTCGTTTTAGTCATAGTCTTTTGACTAAAATATCATTTTAGTTGTATTTTAGTCATCTGTATTGTTTTAGTTTTGGTCTTATTTTTGTAGACTAAAATAGTATTAATTTAGTCGACAAAATTATTATAGTTGACGAAATTAACACTGCAATACAGTTAGTAAAAAAAAAAAAAAAGTTTTTTAAAAAAGTGTAATAAAAATAAAATAAAATAAATAGAAAAATTTAAAAGTGCCCCTGTCCCACCATGCTTACGTGTAAGGGCGAACGCATACGTTACTGTCGCAGGCATATGTATATGGTGATTGCACCACACATGTAAGGTATTGTCACAAACGTCACAGCGAGAGCAATAATTCTAGCACCAGACCTCCTGTGCAACGCTAAACTGGAAACCCGTAAAGGCGTTTAAAGCATGGGCTATGGAGAATTTTAAGCACCATAGTTTGCCGCCATTCCACGGGCAGACGCAATTTTGAAGTGTAACATGTTCAGGAATCTATTTACTCAGCGTAACATCATCTTTCATGCAAAAACATTGGGCTAACTTTAGTGTTTTGAAATGACCACCATTTTATTCTATAGGGCCTCTGCTAAAAAAAAATATATATATTTAATTTTTGGGGGTTCTAAGTAATTTTCTGCCGTGTTTCCCCGAAAATGTGACCTACCCCGAAAATAAGACCTACTGTGATTTGCGGGAAGGGCTGCAATATAAGCCCTACCTCGAAAATAAGCCCTAGTTTATAAAGTGCTGGTAGAGTGCTGGAATCCACTCTGTTGCAGTGGTGTATAGTGTAGACTGTGTGTGTGTTTGTGCGATCTAATTGTGCCAAGTACCTTCGGAATTGCGCCGCTCTGCGATCAGCTGATCTCCTGCTGCTTTCCTCCTTTCCTCCCAGCTGTCAGCGGGTGATTTTGCCCCCCCCCCTGCAGTGCTCGGAGCAAGGAGGAGAGGTCCCGTGGGCTAAGGAAGCGGTGCTCAGCTAATCTCCCCCTCTACAAGCTGTCAGTGGGTACCTTGGGCCCTCCTCCCTCTGCAGAGCTCCGGCGGGCCATGGAAGCACCGAGCAGAGCTCAGCTGATCTCCCCTTCTCCAAGTAGTCAGCGGGGGATCTCGGGCCCTCCTCCCTCTGCAGAGCTCTTGCGGGTCACGGAAGTGCCCAGCGGCGCTAGGGAGGGAGGAAGAGGGGGAGAGAAGAGTGCACATGGCATGATAAGACCTACCCTGAAAATAAGCCCTACTGGGTCTTTTGTTACCAAAATTAATAAAAGACCCGGGCTTATTTTCAGGGAAACACGGTAATAAAAAAACAGTAGATTTTTACATGTAGGAGCGAAGTGTCAGATTTGGCCTAGATACGAAGTGCTTAACATGCAAGCTTTCCTTTTTGTAGTAGTAGTAGTAGCGCTCCGCAGTGACTCTGTTTTACTCTTCCTCTTGCTCACATCAAGCCTGTCAGTCAACTCTGATAAACCGAAAAACAGACCCAGCATGTGGATGTTTGATGTTATCAAAGCAGTGATTTTACCGGAATTCTAACTGTACTACAGTGTTCATTTTGTAGACGAAAGTATTTTCATCATAGTTATCATCAGCTGCATGTTTTCAGTGATGAAAATGAAACGGAAATAAAATTCAAATTAAGTCAATTGACGAAAATTATGATGAATATCAATTTTAATTTTCGAATGAAAACGGAACGAAAATGTGAAGGAGGGAGGTTTATCCACCAGAACTTGCGTTTTCCTCTGAACGCCGCCTGTCTGTTAACCACTTAAGGACCAGCCTCGTTTTGGATTTTAGGTGTTTACATGTTTAAAACAGGTTTTTCTGCTAGAAAATTACTTAGAACCCCCAAACATTATATATGGTTTTTCTTCTAACACCCTAGAGAATACAATGGCGGTCATTGCAATACTTTTTTTTGCACCGTATTTGCGCAGCGGTCTTATAAGCGCACTTTTTTTGGAAAAAATTCACTTTTTTGAATAAAAAAATAAAACAACAGTAAAGTTATCCCAATTTTTTTTTATATTGTGAAATATAATGTTACGCCAAGTAAATTGATACCCAACATGTCATGCTTGAAAATTGCGCCCGCTCGTGGAATGGCGTCAAACTTTTACCCTCAAAAATTTCCATAGGCGACGTTTAAAAAATTCTACAGGTTGCATATTTTGCGCTACAGAGGAGGTCTAGGGCTAGAATTATTGCTCTCGCTCTACCGGTCGCGGCGATACCTCACATGTGTGGTTTGACCACCGTTTTCATATGCAGGCGCTACTCGCGTATGCGTTCGCTTCTGCGCGCGAGCTCGTCGGGACAGGGGGGTTTTAAAAATTTTTTTTTTTATTTTTATTATTTATTTTACAATATTTTATTTATTTTTACACTGTTTAAAAAAAAAAAAAATTGTGTTACTTTTATTCCTATTACAAGGAATGTAAACATCCCTTGTAATAGAAAAAAGCATGACAGGACCTCTTAAATATGAGATCTGGGGTCAAAAAGACCTCAGATCTCATATTTACACTAAAATGCAATAAAAAAAAAAAAAAGTCATTTAGAAAAATGACATTTGAAAAAATATGCCTTCAAGAGGCGTGGACGGAAGTGACGTTTTGACGTCGCTTCCGCCCAGCAGTGTCATGGAGACGAGTGAGCGCCATCTTGGCCTCACTCGTCTCCAGACACACCACGGCACAGGACGCAATCGCCTCCGCCGCTACCGACGGCTCCGGTAAGCGGCGGAGGGCATCGGATCGCGGCGGGGGGGGGGCCCTCTCCCGCCACCGATAAAAGTGATCTCGCGGCAGGGACCACTTTTATCTGAAAGCCAGCCGCCGCACGAAAACGGGGATACCGGGGTTATGGCAGCTAGCTGCTGCCATAACAACGATATCCCCATTCAAACTTAGGACGTACATAGTCGTGCGGCGGTCGGGAAGTGATTAAAGCCCTCTGACGCTTCCGGCAAGCTGTATTGGCTGAGAGACGCAGGCTCCCATCAAACCTTTCCCTTTCTTATGCAGTTCCACATATTACTACATGCATTCAAACCATCTCTTTAGCGCCCCCTGCTGGCCTTTTCTAAATCGGCAACACAATTCCACCCCACTTCCACGCCAATACCAAATCTTCCCAAATCCAATTCCATGCCAATAATAATAGCACAATAAAGTTTAAACATGTATTGTACTATTGCACTACCACCTAAGAATAAATAGAGGCTGCTGAAAGAAAAAAAAAATGAAGAAAAAGGCTTTTCTTCGTTTTTTAATAATATTTAATGGTTATAATATATTCAGTTAATATGTGCAATTGCATTACAGCCAATAGAGTTTACAGTTTATTTTATTGTTATTATATTTTAACCTCTTGACGATTTACCCCCCTTCAAGCAGAGTTCCACCCTAAAGTGGAACTTTGGCTCATCGGATTCCTCTCCCCCTCCGATGCCTCAATTGGCACCTTTCAGGGGGGGTGCAGATACCTGTATAATACAGGTATCAGCACCCACTTCCGGGAATAGCTAGCCGCAAATGCCCGCCCCCCCCTTGTGTTCTGGGAAACACACGGTTCCCACAACACAACGGGGACCAATGTAGACGCGCAGCGTGACTCGCGCATGCGCAGTAGGGAACCGGGCAGTGAAGCTGCAACGCTTCACTTCCTGATTCCCTGACCGAGGATGGCAGTGGGGGCAGTGGAGAGACGAGCGATCGATCGGCTTTGGCTGCCGACATCGCTGGACCCTGGGACAGGTAAGTGTCCATTTATTAAAAGTCAGCAGCTGCAGTATTTGTAGCTGCTGGCTTTTAATATTTTTTGTTTAAGGTGGAGCTCCGCTTTCATGACCAGGACATTTTTGGCTATACGGCACTGCGTTACTTTAACTAACAATTACGCGGTCATGCAACGCTGTACCCAAATTAAATTGATATAATCCCCCCCCACACACAAATAGCGCTTTCTTTTGGTGATATTTGATCACCACTGGATTTTTTATATTTTGTCTCAACAAAAAAAGACCATCAATTTTGAAAAAAAAAACAATATTTTTTACTTTCTTTTATAAAACATAAAACATAAAAAAAAAAAAAAAAATGTCTTCGTAAATTTAGGCCATTATGTATTTTGTTACATAGTTTTGGTAACAAAAATCCCAATAAGCATATATTGATTGTTTTGCGCAAAAGTTATAGAATCTACAAACTATGGGATATATACTGGAATTTTTTTTTTTTTACACTAGTAATGGCGGGCGATCAGCGATTTGTAGCGGGACTTTAATAATGCAGCGGACAGTCTGACACTAACTGACACTTTTGACACTTTTTAGGGGACCAGTGACACTAATACAGTGATCAGTGCTAAAAATATGCACTGTCACTGTACTAATGACACTGGCTGGGAAGGGGTTAAACATCTAGGGCGATCAAAGGGTTAAATGTGTGCCTAACCAGTGATTTTGTGTTTACTATGTGAGGTGCTTTACTAAGGGATGTGCTGGTTTTTGTTCACTGCATTACAGGGAAACAAAATCCAGTACATCCCCACTGACAGGGCCGCTGGCACCCGGTGATCGGCGAGGAAAAAGACAGAACAGAGCCCATGTAAACAATGCAGAGCTCTGTTCTGTCTTTCTCCTCACCGATCAGCGGGTGCCGGCGGTCATTCATTGGCCGACTCCCGCTGATCGACTTCAGCTTCCCCTACCTGGAAGTGCCGGATCACATACCAGGTACGTGATCCGGCACAGGAGAGCCACTGTGCCACCGTATAACAGTGTTATGTGGTCAGCAAGTGGTTAAACATGTATTTTACTATTGCACTACCACATAAGAATAAATAAAGGGGCATCTACTAAGCTGCTGAAAAACGAAATAAATAAGAAAAGGGCTTTTTTTTCTTAGGCTCCATGTACACTGGACGTTAAAATAACGTTATAAAAACGCCAATAGCTTTGCAATGAGTCTTTCAAAATTTTTTATGTTTTTCTAACAGCGTTTATCGGCGTTTTTTAGCGTTTTTCCGCGTTTTTTTTTTTTTTAAGAGAAACAGTAAAAAACGATGGTGAGCCACGTTTTTGAGTGTTTACCAATGTTTATCAGCGCTTATGCGCGTTTAACATTTTTAAACATTTTTTGTGGTCAGAAAAACAGCTCATGAACGCGATTTTAGGGCATTCAGACAACAGCCCATTAACTCCACTGCTGATAAACCTCCAAAAACGTCCATGTGTCCATGGACACATAGGATAACATAGAGGGGAGTTTATGGGCTGTTAAAAAAAATCGCCCAAACTCCCAAAAACGGCCGTTTATAAGCTTCAGTGTGCATGGAGCCTTAATATTTATTGTTGGTAATGTATTCAGGTAATATGTCTAATAGCATTACAGCCTACAGACTATACAATTTTTTTTTCTTATATTTTAAAGTCGTACTTCTGTTTGTCAAAAAGCAATATTTTTTTTTTTTATCAAACTTGTTTTTTATGTATAAAGACGTTATATATCACAACGGCTAAATCTGTGTCTGCAGTGCATGTTCAAACAGTTGTAAAGCCTTAAAGTGATTGTAAAGTCTTGTTTAAAAAAAATGAAAAAAATAATCAAGATGTTATACTTACCTGCTCTGTGTACTGTACTGGTTTTGCACAGAGCAGCCCGGATCCTGCTCTTCTCGGGTCCCTCTTCGCTGCTCCTGCCTAAACTGCTGGGGACGCCAGTATAGATCTGATCGGATCAGATATTGATCCGTTTAGATACTATACCACTAATTGAGGTGTACGGTGCGTGCGTGCGTGTTAGCGCTACTGGCACTAACCTGACGCTGCCTGGGGCTGGTGCTTGCCAGTTCACCAAAACGCTACCAAAAAAACTGTTAGCGATCGCAGGGATCAGGCCTGACTCTGCGAATGCTGCAGTTATGCGTTTAGTGTTTTGTAAGTGACAGTGATCGATCGATACTGCACTTGGGTGGGCTGGGCTGGGCAGGGTGGAGGGGCAAAACGCAGGTGCTAGCAGGTATCTGGGCTGATCCCGCTAACACTGCGTTTTTGGGAACCCTAAACTGCTGGGGAGGCTAGTATAGATCTGATCGGATCAGATATTGATCCATTCAGATACTATACCACTAAGGGAGGTGTACGGTGCGTGCGTGTGTGTTAGCGCTACTGGCGCTAACCTGACGCTGCCTGGGGCTGGTGCTTGCCAGTTCACCAAAACGCTACCAAAAAAACTGTTAGCGATCGCAGGGATCAGGCCTGACTCTGCGAACGCTGCAGTTATGCGTTTAGTTTAGAGGCGTATGCTGCGTGCGTGGGTGTTAGCGGTACTGGCGCTAATCTGACGCTGCCTGGGGCGACGCATAGCACTGCCGGGCGATCTGGGGGCTAAACCTTTATTCGGTAATAAACGGTGGGTGCCCTGACACTATAAAAAATAAACAAACTAACCAGCGTCAACCGTTACGGTTATACGGTGATCAGTGGTGAAAGGGTTAACTAGGGGGCAATCAAGGGGTTAAAACATTTATTAGGTAGTATATGGGGGTCCCTGTCGCTATAAAATGCTGACGGCGAACCTAAATATTTACGTCCCTAACTAGCTTTACCAGCGACACTAATACAGCGATCAGAAAAATGATCGCTTAGCGACACTGGTGACGGGGGGTGATCAAGGGGTTAAAACTTTATTAGGGGGGGTTAGGGGGGTACCCTAGACCTAAAGGGGGCTAACACTCACTGCCCTACCACTTCTAACTGTCACAAACTGACACCATGCAGTAATCAGAAAAAAAAAATTACTTGGTGTCAGTGTGGGGGGGGGGGGGGGGGGGCTGGTGATTGGGGGGGGATCGGGGGTGTAATGTGTGCCTGGCATGTTCTACTGAGTGTGTGTGTGTTTGTGCACTTACTCAGATGTCTTCTCTCCTTGGCGCCAGAACGGAAACTGCCGAGCCGAGGAGAGATGACATCACATCCCCTGCCTGTGTGTACTACACACAGGCAGGGGAGGATTCTCATTGGCTTGGAGCGATCGCGAGGGGGGGGCCACGAATGGATGGCCTCCCCCTAATCTCTAAACGCTCCCAGACCAAAGCCGACCGCCTCTGGCACCGGGGGGGGGGTCCGATCGGACCCCCCGCCCGTGGGAAGGCAATCACGTACCAGGTACGTGATTTTGCCTGCCTGTGCCATTCTGTTGACGTATATCGTCGTTAGGCGGTCGGCAAGTGGTTAAAGGAGAAGTCCAGCCTGAGCTCGTTTGTTTGGGCTTCTTTTAAGGGTTACATGAGTGCAATTCAATTTGCACTGCTGTGACCCGTTTTCAGCAGAGAGCAGTCTGAATTCGGCTCTCTGCCGACGTCACCAAGTTCAGTCCAGGCACCGTGCCATCCTAACTTCGGAAGTCTGGATTTGCCAGGTGCCTGGACTGATGGCAGTCTCAGCCTCTCAGCGAGCCGCTGAGATGGCCACTCCCCGCCCCCTCCACAGCTTAGCGATCCAATGAGCGTGGAGGAGCAGAGTAGGAGAGCTGCTGATTGACAGTCAGCAGCTCTCTTCTTGGGGAGCTGAGAGAACCGAGCCATCGGCGGTGTTCGATGGCTCAGTTCTCAGTGCAGAGGTGACGGGGGACAGATGCAGCATCCACTTTGGTAAGTATGAATATGGGGAAAAGCCAAACCCATACTTCTCCTTTAAAGGGACTGCTACCAAGGATCATTTTGAGATATCTGAGATACTTGAAACCAGGCTGGGATTGACGGAACATCGCCCCAAAGATTGTAATCAATAGGCTCATTTGATTACTCTTTAAGGTGAGAATTCTGGGAGCACAGAGGTGTCTCAAGGAGATGAAAGCACACCAAAGTTGTTTATATATATTCACATAAGAAGCACTTTATTTGCAAACAAATGATCATTACTATCACATCACCACTGGAATAGGAACTTTTGGACACGTTAATATATTGATGCACTTTATGCAACGGATTGCACATTATTATGCACTTTATATACTGTATGTATTATGATTGTATGCACTTTATTTATATTCTTTTGATGATTATATATCACAGAATACCATTTCTGTTTATCATGGTGTGCAACACCATTTTTATTTATCATAGAGCACTGATGAGGCGGCACTGATGATCACTGATAGGCTGCACTAATGGACACTGATGAGGCTGCACTGATAAGGTGGCACTGATATGCTGCACTGATAATCAATGCCCTGATTATCAGTGTAAATGTCCCCGTCACAGCGCTGAGGATCAGAAATGCCGCTAACCGGCATTTGTTTACATGTGATCAGCTGTGATTGGACACAGCTGATCACATGGTAAAGAGTCAGCGTTATTGGCTCTTTACCCTGATCAGTGATGCTCAGTGCCCGAGGAACGCGGCTCACCACTGATTGCTGCGTGCCAAGAAGGGGAGGATGTCATATGGCCGGAGGGACGAAAGGCCCACCTGGCCGCCAATGTGCTATAGGCCAGGCGGGAACTAGTTTATTTGCTGATCGCTTTTACATTAGTGAGAACTTATTTGTTTTATGCTACAATTAGAGGCTATTTTTGCACTAGGTTCTTTGTTTATTTTTCACAACTTAAGGGCCCTTTCAAAATATGAATTACACAGGAAAGTGCTTTGCCTCCCTGTGAGATTCACATGTGATCTGGGTGCAATGCAGTGCAATTTCAGCCCGTTCATTTCAAATGGTCTGAAATCACCCTACACCATGCCAAAAGTAGTGCATGCACTACTTTTAGAAATGCACTGCAATTGGATTGCATGATACTTCTGTATCATGTGATCCAA
This sequence comes from Aquarana catesbeiana, assembly GCF_042186555.1. NCBI lineage: Eukaryota > Metazoa > Chordata > Amphibia > Anura > Ranidae > Aquarana > Aquarana catesbeiana. The sequence goes on along the minus strand of NC_133335.1, from coordinate 23,306,440 downwards.
TGCGGGCAAATGCACTGCAATTGTGACCTGTGTTTGGGGCGTCCTGAACTTTGTATTGACACTCACTGCAGATCGCAAGGGCAGTGCGGAGAATGCAGGTTTCCCGCACCGCGTTCCAATGTGAATGGGCCCTGAGAGAGTTCCCTGCTCCACCATCCCGGGCTGCATAGGACTACAGTTTTAGGGTCATTTACAATAGAATGTGGTGCAGGAAAGGTACGTTCCCATGTGGCTTCCCACACTGCATTCCAGTTGCACTGCCCTTGTGATCTGCTGCGGGTGTCAGTGCAACGTTAACAACACCCCAAATGCAGCTTGCAAACACAGTGTCGTTTGTCCTCACTGGATCTAGTGGTACAAAAGGACCATGTGATCCAGTTGCCCTGCACTTCAAAAGTAGTGCATACACTACTTTTGGTAAGGTGCGGTGAAATCGCACTGCACAGAACTGCAGGTGAATCACCTGCAGTTCCTAGTGTGAAAGGGCCCTTACTGTGGTTCTCTGGTGGGGCTACCTGTGTCCTAATCAATTGACTGATACTGATTGCTTTGGCAGATCGGTAACCTTATGGTGCCGGTCTGTGCTGTACTTGTAGCCAGGCTGCGAAAGCTGCACTGATCTAAGTGCGGCAAATGAGCAGAGAGATGACACCATCTCTCACTGCCCCGCCCCTCATCCTTACTGTTCCACCCTTTCACTCTAGGATAGGATGGAACACAGTAGCAACTGCGCATGTGCTGGTTTCCTCGCTCTGTCGGACCATGCAGCGCTGGGGAGAGGCAGCGAGGTTGCAAGAAAAGGGTGTGAGTAAGTAAGTTCTTCCACTGCAGAAAAAAAAACTTTAAAAATTGGTCTTAAATTCATATTTTTGGTGGCAGGCTACAGTGACATTCTACATCTGGCGGCAGGAGAGTGGGAAGCCGCATCTGGTGACCGGCGATAGGTGGCAAGTGACACGCTGCATCTGGTGACAGGCGACAGTGGCAAGTGACACGCTGCATCTGGTGACAGTCGACGGTGGCAAGTGACACGCTGCATCTGGTGACAGGCGACGGTGGCAAGTGACACGCTGCATCTGGTGACAGGCGACGGTGGCAAGTGACACGCTGCATCTGGTGACAGGCGACAGTGGCAAGTGACGCACTCAGGGATCCCACAGAATCTGCATTATGGTGAGTTGAGCTATTTTATTGCACATTACAATGTAATAAAATAAATAATGTGCTTCAATCATCCTAACCCAATATCAACCATGGTGTGGTGATCATTGAAGTGGCAAACCCGGGAATTGGCAAAATGTTCTGCCATGACACCGGTCCCCGGTGCCAAAAAGGTTGAAGACCGCTGTTATAGAGAATTATCTTACTCTGGTTTTATCCCTGTGGATTGAGCGCATGGAATTTTTTTGTGTATTTTTGGGGTGGTAAAACCTGAATTTTCGAAATACCTGTCTTCTATTCTCTTAGTGGTATACCCCGCTTGGTGATTTTTACCTACAGGAATGCCTATAATAAGGCTTACCTGTAGGTAAAATTAATATCTTCTAAACCTGCACGGTTTAGGAGATATTCACCCTGCATACAGCCGCTGACGTCAGCGGCGCATACGCGCTGAAGGTCTGGAGTATCCTGCCAAAACTTCAGAACTCTTTGCCGGAAAAAAGGGCTCCCGCGAGAATGCAGCGTGCGGGAGTGACGTCATCGCGGCTCCGGCCACACACATTGCCGGAGCCCGCGAACCCAGAAGAAACGAGGAGGGAACATGTCAGCCCCCTCAGCGGGGACCGTGTGCCCCTGTGGGGGGATTCGTTCTAAGGTAAGTAAAAAAACAAAAACTTGCAAGACAAAGGCATAATGAGCTAGTATGCATAGCGTACTTGCTCATTATGTATTACTTACCTTAGATTGAAGCACCTGCAGCGGTCCTCGTTCACCGCTCCAGCTGGTGACATTGCTCCCGGAGTTACTCCGGCGCTGTGATTGGCCGGAGCCGCGATGATGTCACTCTCGCGCGTGCGGGAGCCGCCGGTAACGGCACAGTCTAACTGAAGCAACGGCACGTACGCAAATGAACCGGTCAGTGAAGCTGCAACGCTTCACTTCCTGATTCCCTGACCGAGGATGGCGGTTGGGAGCAGCCGAGAGACGAGCGATCGATCGGCTTCGGCTGCCGACATCGCTGGACCCTGGGACAGGTAAGTGTCCATTTATTAAAAGTCAGCAGCTGCAGTATTTGTAGCTGCTGGCTTTTAATATTTTTTGTTTAAGGTGGAGCTCCGCTTTCATGACCAGGACATTTTTGGCTATACAGCACTGCGTTACTTTAACTGACAATTACGCGGTCATGCAACGCTGTACCCAAATTAAATTGATATAATTCCCCCCCACACACAAATAGCGCTTTCTTTTGTTGATATTTGATCACCACTGGATTTTTTATATTTTGTCTCAACAAAAAAAGACCATCAATTTTGAAAAAAAAAACATTTTTTACTTTCTGTTATAAAACATAAAAAAAAAATGTGATTATGTATTTTGTTACATATTTTTAGTAACAAAAATCCCAATAAGCATATATTGATTGTTTTGCGCAAAAGTTATAGAATCTACAAACTATGGGATATATACTGGAATTTTTTTTTTTTTTTACACTAGTAATGGCGGGCGATCAGCGATTTATAGCAGGACTTCAATATTGCAGCGGACAGTCTGACACTAACTGACACTTTTGACACTTTTTAGGGGACCAGTGACACTAATACAGTGATCAGTGCTAAAAATATGCACTGTCACTGTACTAATGACACTGGCTGGGAAGGGATTAAACATCTAGGGCGATCAAAGGGTTAAATGTGTGCCTAACCAGTGATTTTGTGTTTACTATGTGAAGTGCTTTACTAAGGGATGTGCTGGTTTTTATTCACTGCATTACAGGGAAACAAAATCCAGTACATCCTCACTGACAGGTCCCCTGGCACCCGCTGATCGGCGAGGAAAAAGACAGAACAGAGCCCATGTAAACAATGCAGAGCTCTGTTCTGTCTTTCTCCTCACCAATCAGTGGGTGCCGGCGGTCATTCATTGGCCGACTCCCGCTGATCGACTTCCGCTTCCCCTACCTGGAAGTGCCGGATCACATACCAGGTACGTGATCCGGCACAGGAGAGCCACTGTGCCGCCGTATAACAGTGTTATGTGGTCAGCAAATGGTTAAACATGTATTTTACTATTGCACTACCACATAAGAATAAATAAGGGGGCATCTACTAAGCTGCTGAAAAACTAAATAAATAAGAAAAAGGCTTTTTTTTCTTAGGCTCCATGTACACTGGATGTTAAAATAACGTTATAAAAACGCCAATAGCTTTGCAATGAGTCTTTCAAAATTTTTTATGTTTTTGTAACAGCGTTTATCAGCGTTTTTTAGCATTTTTCCGCGTTTTTTTTAAGAAAAACGTTAAAAAACGATGGTGAGCCACGTTTTTAAGTGTTTACCAATGTTTATCAGCGTTTATGTGCGTTTAACATTTTTAAACATTTTTTGTGGTCAGAAAAACAGCTCATGAATGCGATTTTAGGGTATTCAGACAACAGCCCATAAACTCCACTACTGATAAACCTCCAAAAACGTCCATGTGTGCATGGACACATAGGATAACATAGAGGAGAGTTTATGGGCTGTTAAAAAAAATCACCCAAACTCCCAAAAACGGCCGTTTATAAGCTTCAGTGTGCATGGAGCCTTAATATTTATTGTTGGTAATGTATTCAGGTAATATGTCCAATAGCATTACAGCCTACAGACTATACAGTTTTTTTTTTCTTATATTTTAAAGTCGCACTTCTGTTTGTCAAAAAGCAATATATATTTTTTTTTTTTATCAAACTTGTTTTTTATGTATAAAGACGTTATATATCACAACGGCTAAATCTGTGTCTGCAGTGCATGTTCAAACAGTTGTAAAGTCTTAAAGTGATTGTGAAGTCTTGTTTAAAAAAAATGAAAAAAATAACCAACATGTTATACTTACCTGCTCTGTGTACTGGTTTTGCACAGAGTAGCCCGGATCCTCCTCTTCTCGCGTCCCTCTTCGCTGCTCCTGGCCCCTCCCTCCTGTTGAGTGCCCCCACAGCAAGCAGCTTGCTATGGGGGCACCCGAGTGAGCTGCAGCTCTGTGTGTCCATTCAGATACAAAGCTGCCATTCTGCTCGGCCCCCTCCCTCTCCTGATTGGCTAACTGACTTTGATTGACAGCCGCGGGAGCCAATGTCACCGCTGCTGTGTCTCAGCCAATCAGGAGGGACTGTCTCGGACGATCGAGGGACTCATGGACATCGCTGGACAGAGGTGGGGCTCAGGTAAGTAATTAGAGGGGTGCAGGGGAGGCTGCTACACACAGAAAGTTTTTTTATCTTAATGCATAGAATGCATTGAGATAAAAAATCTTCTGCCTTTACAACTCCTTTAAGGTTTTTGACCTTAATGCATTCTATGCATTAAGGTCAAAAACCTTCTGTGCTGCAGCTCCCTCCCAGACCCCCCCCCCTTTTTTTTGCCTCAGCCCAATTCGATCCAGCGATGTGCATGAGCGCAGTTGCTCCCGACGCTGATGCTCTCCTCATTGGACAGATTGATAGCAGCAGGAGGCATTGGCTCCCTCTGCTGTCAAATAAATCCAGTGACACGGAAGCGGGGCGCGGGGCTGAGTCACGCTGTCTGTGTCAATGGACTCAGCAGCGGGACTCGGGAGCGAGCCCGCACAGGTGCCCCCTCTCAGCGCCCTCGCTCTTTTCGTTTGATTGAGCGGCCGCGCTTTTCCGCCTTTTACTGTCAAGGTGTGCCTGGCAGCGATAAGCCCAGACGAACGCCAGTCACTCTATTCTGGGCACTGATTGGATGGGTGGCAGGAGGTGGTGCGGGCTGGCCGGTCACCTCGGAGGTGGGTTGGTTCATTGTCCTGTGTTCATTATTTTATCGCACGATAGAGATGACACAGATGCATGACATTCTTTTTGGATTTAATTAGGAATTGTTTTAATATTTGTTCCAGTTTTTTATTTTTTTATTCTTGTGAAACCTTTGTGGAGATTTTCCCTCACTTCCGGTCTTTGTGACAACAGGTGGGGGGCTGAGAGTGGTTGTCACCGGGACAGGAAGTGATAAGATTATTGGAGAACTAAAGTTACACCACACACAATTCTCCCAGAATTCCCCTCACCGGAGTCCAAGCCACACCCTCCACCACTGAAATAGTGTCATTGTCCTATAAATCTGCCCTTCGGGGGGTCACATGTCTAGACATTATACTTCATGGGGGTCCCCGCTGCAGAGAATTCCCCTCACTTCCTGTCCTGACAGGAAATAAAGACAATCTCCTTAATGGGGGAATACACCAGTCTCTGACCATCTCCTGTAACATGTCTGCAGTCTCTGACCATCTCTTGTATCATGCCTGCAGTCTCTGACCATCTCCTGTAGTATGTCTGCAGTCTCTGACCATCTCCTGTAGCATGTCTGCAGTCTCTGACCATCTCTTGTATCATGTCTGCAGTCTCTGACCATCTCCTTTAGCATGTCTGCAGTCTCTGACCATCTCTTGTATCATGTCTGCAGTCTCTGACCATCTCTTGTATCATGTCTGCAGTCTCTGACCATCTCTTGTATCATGCCTTCAGTCTCTAACCATCTCCTGTAGTATGGCTGTAGTCTCTGACCATCTCCTGTAGCATGTCTGCAGTCTCTCGCCATCTCCTGTAGCATGTCTGCAGTCTCTGACCATCTCTTGTATCATGTCTGCAGTCTCTGACCATCTATTGTATCATGTCTGCAGTCTCTGACCATCTCTTGTATCATGTCTGCAGTCTCTGACCATCTCTTGTATCATGTCTGCAGTCTCTGACCATCTCTTGTATCATGTCTGCAGTCTCTGACCATCTATTGTATCATGTCTGCAGTCTCTGACCATCTCTTGTATCATGTCTGCAGTCTCTGACCATCTCTTGTATCATGCCTGCAGTCTCTAACCATCTCCTGTAGTATGGCTGCAGTCTCTGACCATCTCCTGTAGCATGTCTGCAGTCTCTGACCATCTCCTGTAGCATGTCTGCAGTCTCTGACCATCTCTTGTATCATGTCTGCAGTCTCTGACCATCTCTTGTATCATGTCTGCAGTCTCTGACCATCTCCTGTAGCATGTCCGCAGTCTCTGACCATCTCCTGTATTATGTCTGCAGTCTCTAAGTGTCTCCTGTACTATGTCTACAGTCTCTAACTGTCTCCTGTAGTATGTCTGCAGCCTCTGGCCGTCTCGAGTACCAAGTCAGCAGTCTCTGACCATCTCCTGTAATATGTCTGCAGTCTCTGACCATCTCCTGTAGTATGTCTGCACTCTAATGTATCAACATAGAAAGCGCAGTTCCAGTAGAATGAATAAAAAAAATTACAAATAGATTTAAAAGTGACAATCTTTAATGCCAAATGGAAAGATCATGTAGCAGAGACAATGTATCGAAAATTCCAAACAGTGGAACCAAGGGATGTATGCTCAATTTACACTTCCTTTCCCCATGAAGTGGGTCTCAGGGAGCATTAAGGCCCCATTCACACCTGAGCGTAGCGTTTTCAGGCAGAAAGTCACGCGATGTTAGGAACTCCTTGCCGTGAAGGCCAGTTATAGGTGGGGGCAGTGGCCAGTTTTTTGTTACTGTTCGTATATATGGTCCGGGGACAAACTGGGCACCTTCGCTGCCATTGTGCTCTTGCTGGGTGTCCAGTGTGCTCCTGTTCCTTTAAGGGGGCCTGGGCTGCCTCTAGGCTCACCTGCCTCACATCTATCCATTCCATGCATGTGCTTCCACTGTGGAGACACTTATAAATTTGTAGTGTTAAGACTGCAATCAACACAGGGTGCCGTGATGATGCCTTGCGGCTTTCACATGCGTTTGCAAATGTGTGCTAACTAAACCCCTGCTTTTAACAGATGGTTAGACAGGTTAATTTGGTTGGTCAGCAGACTGGTTGGTGAGTTGAGCTATGGAATTGTTTTTGTCTTAAATGTTTATGGCCCTCCATGTGCTCCTTGCCGTGAAGGCCAGTTATAGGTGGGGGCAGTGGCCAATTTTTTGTCCATGCAGATAGTGTCTGGGTCAGGATTAGAACCATGGACCCCCGGCTAACAACTAAGCATCTGTGCTGCCCATATGCGGCCTCTGTTTTTTATGACCCGGGGGATAAATCAGTGATGTACACAAAGTGCTTCGGAGGTGAAGCAGGCATCTTGGGCGCACTGAATGGAGCCATTTAACCTACCAGCATGTCTTTGGGTTGTAGGAGGAAACTCACACAAACACAGGGAGAACATGCAGACTCCATGCAGACAGTATCCTGGTCAGGATATGAACCAAACACCCCAGTGCTGCAAGGCAGAAGTGCTAACTACTAAGCCTCTGTGCTGCCCGATGTTAGAGCAGAACATCACCTATAAATGGAAGTTCCGCTTTTCTTCCTCCTTCGGCTTTACATTTCCTAAAGGACCTGGAGATACAGGTCCATATTGTAGAGTTATGAATCTTTCATATTCTGTCCTGTAGGGGGAGTTTGTATGAACTGTTCTCATTTCACCAACCCTACAAATTAACTATCTATGCCTCCCCCGTGTTCATTAAATTCTTCCTCTTTAATATTCTGTCCTGTAGGGGGAGACTCTGAACGGTTCTCATTCCACCCACCCGACCCATGAAACTTCCATATCTCATCCACATTCTCTTTGAGTCATGATATTCTTAAGTGACCTAGAGATGCAGATCCTTTTTGTAGAGTGACCTGGAGCTACAGAGTCCTTTAGCTGTTGTAGGCCTCAGTGGTCACTACGCCAATATTGGTGATGTCCTTCGTGTGGAATGGGTCAAATACGTGTGCTCTGGTCTGTATAGTGTCTCTACTCCATGGATAAGCTCTGTCTTATGTATAAGGACATGAGCTATCCATGGGTTTGACCTGAAATGTAGGCAGGACAACTCAGTTGAATGTGGAAGCCTGGCTCTTCATAGATGGTAGAGAGTCCATTCCCAGTACGGTGGATTGGGCAACAATGATGCCCTGATAGTCCATCATCATTGTCTATGATTGTCTGTGGAGCTGCTACCAGCTCCACCTACCGTGCCCAGGTCTGCTGGCCAGTCTCCATTGTTAACTGTATCTGAATAGGGACCACTTGAATGGGGCACCAGCGCTACGTCTTTAACGCTCACCTAAAAGGTAGTTCCTCGTTTGCAGCCATATTGGGATGACACCTACTTTATATCTGTTACATGTTCTCATTCACAGAGTAAAACTGAAAAAAAGCATTTTAAAGTTTGCTGCTCACCTTCAAAGAGGGAAGCGCATGCGAACAAAGAAAAAAAGAAACATGGCCTCACAAATCTGATACCAGAACCCCAACCCAGCATGCAGCCTGGCAGGCCAGGAAAGGGGGAGTTAAGCTTCACCCCTCTCCACTTCTGAGCCATACTGGACCACATGCCCTCAACATGGGGAGTGGACCTTGCAAAGGGGGACCCCCCTCCCCCCTGACAAGGCACCTCCCCATGTCAAGGGCATGTGGCCTGGTATGGGCAAGGAGAAGAGGGGGGTGCATGCTCACCCCCCTCTTTCCTGGCCTGCCGGGATGCATGCTCAGGAGGGGGTCTGGATTTTGGGTAGCCATGTTTTTATTTTCTATTTTTTCATTTTTTCCATGGTGAGCAGCAATTTTTACAATTTTCTGAAAGCTTTGGTATGTGTATGGGAACACGTAACAAATATAAAGTAGGTGTAAAAAATGTGGCTGAAAAATTGGAAATACCTTTTAGGTGAGCTCAGTAGATGAAGCGTTGGTGCAGAGACCTGTCTTGATACAGCCGTACCTGGGAGGGCTGACGGGAAGACTCTTCAGTTGTTGGAGTGGCAGCCGCCACCAATGTAGCACCCTGTGTTGTTAAAGCTATATCGGGCCACTGGGGGGACTGATTAGAAGACCCTCCGGTACTGCAGTGGCAGCCGCCACCAGTGTAGGGACATGTGTTGGTACAGTCGTACCTGGTCCCTAGGAGGGTATATCAGACTTTTTGTTGAGTCTTCTTCTAGGAACAGTCAATTGTCTTGTTTGACCAACTACACTGATAGTTGGTGATTCAGAAGCTTCAGAAAGGGAAATAGAGGGCTGATGTTAATGCTAATATTCCTGCTGGGAAGAGTATGGGTGTAATATTCTTCCTAGGGAGGCATGGGTGTAATATTCCTGCGGGGGGGGGGGTGGGGATGGTATGGGTCTAATATTCCTGCGGGTGGTATGGGTGTAATATTCCTGCTTGGGGGGGTATGGGTGTAATATTACTGCTTGGGGGGTATGGGTGTAATATTCCTGCTGGAGGGAGTATGGGTGTAATATTCCTGCTTGGGGGGGTATGGGTGTAATATTACTGCTTGGGGGGTATGGGTGTAATATTCCTGCTGGAGGGAGTATGGGTGTAATATTCCTGCTGGGGGGGTATGGGTGTAATATTCCTGCTGGGGGTATGGGTGTAATATTCCTGCTGGGGGGAGCATGGGTGTAATATTCCTGCTGAGGGGGGGAGCATGGGTGTAATATTCCTGCTGGGGGGGGGGAGCATGGGTGTAATATTCCTGCTGGGGGGAGTATGGGTGTAATATTCCTGCTGGGGGGGGGGGGAGTATGGGTGTAATATTCCTGCTGGGGGGAGTATGGGTGTAATATTCCTGCTGGGAAGAGTATGAGTGTAATAATCCTGCTGGGGGGGGGTATGGGTGTAATATTCCTGCTGGGGGGGGTATGGGTGTAATATTCCTGCTGGGGGGAGTATGGGTGTAATATTCCTGCTAGGGGGGCATGGGTGTAATATTCCTGCGGGGGGGGGGGGTAGCATGGGTGTAATATTCCTGCTTGGGGGGGTATGGGTGTAATATTACTACTTGGGGGGTATGGGTGTAATATTCCTGCTGGGGGGAGTATGGGTGTAATATTCCCGCTGGGGGGGTATGGGTGTAATTTTCCTGCTGGGGGGAGTATGGGTGTAATATTCCTGCTGGGGGGGGGGGTATGGGTGTAATATTCCTGCTGGGGGGCTGAGTATGGGTGTAATATTCCTGCTGGGGGGGTATGGGTGTAATATTCCTGCTGGGGGGTATTAGTGTAATATTCATGTTGGGGGGTATTAGTGTAATATTCATGTTGGGGGGTATGGGTGAAATATTCCTGCTGGGGGGTATGGGTGTAATATTCCTGCTGGGGGGGGGGTATGGGTGTAATATTCCTGCTGGGGGGGGTATGGGTGTAATATTCCTGCTGGGGGGGGGTATGGGTGGAATATTCCTGCTGGGGGGTATGGGTGTAATGTTCCTGCTGGGGGGGGGTATGAGTGTAATATTCCTGTTGGGGGGGGGTGTGCGTGTAATATTCCCGCTGGGGGGTGTATGGGTGTAATATTCCCGCTGGGGGGAGTATGGGTGTAATATTCCTGCTGAAAGGAGGGGGTATGGGTGTAATATTCCTGCTGGGGGGGAGTATGGGTGTAATATTTCTGCTGGGGGGAGTATGGGTGTAATATTCCTGCTGGGGGGTATGGGTTTAATATTCCTGCTGGGGGGGTATGGGTGTAATATTCCTGCTAGGGGGAGTATGGGTGTAATATTCCTGCTGGGGGGGGGGGGGTATGGGTGTAATATGCCTGCTGGGGGAGTATGGGTGTAATATTCATGCTGGGGGGTATAGGTGTAATATTCCTGCTGGGTGGAATATGGGTGTAATATTCCTGCTGGAGGGAATATAGATGTAATATTCCTGCTGGGGGGAGTATGGGTGTAATATTCCTGCTGGGGGGAGTATGGGTGTATTATTCCTGCTGGGGGGGGGGGGGGGTATGGGTGTAATATTCCTGCTGGGGGAGTATGGGTGCAATATTCATGCTGGGGGGGTATGGGTGTAATATTCCTGCTGGGGGGTATGTGTGTAATATTCCTGCTGGGGGGGTATGGGTGTAATATTCCTGCTGGGGGGAGTATGGGTGTAATATTCCTGCTGGGGGGAGTATGGCTGTAATATTCCTGCTGGGGGGAGTATGGGTGTAATATTCCTGCTGGGGGGTGTGTGGATGTAATATTCCTGCTGGGGGAAGTATGAGTGTAATATTCTTGCTGGGGGAAGGGATATAGGTGTAATATTCCTGCTGGGGGGAATATGGGTGTAATATTCCTGCTGGGGGTATGGGTGTAATATTCCTGCTGGGGGGAATATAGGTGTAATATTTCTGCTGAAGTAGATATGGGTGTAATATTCCTGCTGGGGGGAGTATGGGTGTAATATTCCTGCTGGGGGGAGTATGGGTGTAATAGTCCTGCTGGGGGGAGTATGGGTGTAATATCCCCGCTGGGGGGGTATGGGTGTAATTTTCCTGCTGGGGGGGTATGGGTGTAATATTCCTGCTGGTGGGGGGGGTTATGGGTGTAATATGCCTGCTGGGGGAGTATGGGTTTAATATTCATGCTGGGGGGGTATAGGTGTAATATTCCTGCTGGGTGGAAAATGGGTGTAATATTCCTGCTGGAGGGAATATAGATGTAATATTCCTGCTGGGGCGAGTATGGGTGTAATATTCCTGCTGGGGGGAATATGGGTGTAATATTTCTGCTGAAGTAGATATGGGTGTAATATTCCTGCTGGGGGGAGTATGGGTGTAATATTCCTGCTGGGGGGAGTATGGGTGTATTATTCCTGCTGGGGGAGGTATGGGTGTAATATTCTTGCTGGGGGAGTATGGGTGCAATATTCATGCTGGGGGGGTATGGGTGTAATATTCCTGCTGGGGGGGGGTATGTGTGTAATATTCCTGCTGGGGGGTATGGGTGTAATATTCCTGCTGGGGGGTATGGGTGTAATATTCCTGCTGGGGGGAGTATGGCTGTAATATTCCTGCTGGGGGGAGTATGGCTGTAATATTCCTGCTGGGGGGAGTATGGCTGTAATATTCCTGCTGGGGGGAGTATGGGTGTAATATTCCTGCTGGGGGGGGTTAAGGGTGTAATATTCCTGCTGGGGGAGTATGGGTGTAATATTCATGCTGGGGGGAGTATGGGTGTAATATTCCTGCTGGGGGGAGTATGGGTGTAATATTCCTGCTGGGGGGAGTATGGGTGTAATATTCCTGCTGGGGGGAGTATGGGTGTAATATTCCTGCTGGGGGGTGTGTGGATGTAATATTCCTGCTGGGGGGTGTGTGGATGTAATATTCCTGCTGGGGGAAGTATGAGTGTAATATTCTTGCTGGGGGAAGGGATATAGGTGTAATATTCCTGCTGGGGGGAATATGGGTGTAATATTGCTGCTGGGGGTATGGGTGTAATATTCCTGCTGGGGGGAATATAGGTGTAATATTTCTGCTGAAGTAGATATGGGTGTAATATTCCTGCTGGGGGGGGTATGGGTGTAATATTCCTGCTGGGGGGGAGTATGGGTGTAATATTCCTGCTGGGGGGAGTATGGGTGTAATAGTCCTGCTGGGGGGAGTATGGGTGTAATATCCCCGCTGGGGGGTATGGGTGTAATTTTCCTGCTGGGGGGAGTATGGGTGTAATATTCCTGCTGGGGGGTATTAGTGTAATATTCATGTTGGGGGGTATTAGTGTAATATTCATGTTGGGGGGTATGGGTGTAATATTCATGTTGGGGTGGTATGGGTGAAATATTCCTGCTGGGGGGGTATGGGTGTAATATTCCTGCTGGGGGGGTATGGGTGTAATATTCCTGCTGGGGGGGGGTACGGGTGTAATATTCCTGCTGGGGGGTATGGGTGTAATGTTCCTGCTGGGGGGGGGGTATGGGTGTAATATTCCCGCTGGGGGGAGTATGGGTGTAATATTCCTGCTGAAGGGAGGGGGTATGGGTGTAATATTCCTGCTGAAGGGAGGGGGTATGGGTGTAATATTCCTGCTGGGGGGGAGTATGGGTGTAATATTTCTGCTGGGGGGAGTATGGGTGTAATATTCCTGCTGGGGGGGTATGGGTGTAATGTTCCTGTGGGGGGAGTATGGGTGTAATGTTCATGTTGGGGGGGTTTGGGTGTAATATTCATGTTGTGGGGTTTGGGTGTAATATTCCTGCTGGGGGGTATGGGTGTAATATTCCTGCTGGGAGAGTATAGGTGTAATATTCCTGCTGGGGGGAGTATGGGTGTAATATTCCTGCTGGGGGGAGTATGGGTATAATATTCCTGCTGGGGGGGAGTATGGGTGTAATATTCCTGCTGGGGGGAGTATGGGTGTATTATTCCTGCTGGGGGGGTGTGTGGGTGTAATATTCTTGCTGGGGGAGTATGGGTGCAATATTTCTGCTAGGGGGTATGGGTGTAATATTCCTGCTGGGGGGGGGGGGTATGTGTGTAATATTCCTGCTGGGGGGTATGGGTGTAATATTCCTGCTGGGGGAGTATAGGTGTAATATTCCTGCTGGAGGGAGTATGGGTGTAATATTCCTGCTGGGAGAAGTATGGGTGTAATATTCCTGCTAGGGGGGTATGGGTGTAATATTCCTGTGGGGGGGGGGGGTATGGGTGTAATGTTCCTGTTGGGGGGGTATGGGTGTAATATTCATGTTGGGGTGGTATGTGTGTAATATTCCTGCTGGGGGGGTATGGGTGTAATATTCCTGTGGGGGGGAGTAAGGGTGTAATATTCATGTTGAAGGGGACGTCTGTGCAGGAAGTTCTTGTTGTATGATGGACACGGCGAGGATCTGTTCACACCTAGGTGTTCTGGATTCCCGAATCGCCGCAAATCGCGGCACACGCTTGCGATCCTTTTACTTTTAATATCACCCCAACCGAAGCGTGATTTTTTCCACGATTGTCGTCTGATAAATCGCAGGACTGCTTTTGGGAAACAGGCGTCCCGCGATTTTGTTTGTGTGATTTGTCAGGTGACAATATTGTCCCATGTTGGGGTGCCATTGAAAAGATCACAATCGGGAATCGAAGTAATTCTGCCCGTGATCCGGAACGCCTAGGTGTGATCGCAGCCTAAGTGTCTTCTATCAGTTGCTGAGTTCACCTTCTGGGGGATTCTGGGGGAACATTTTCTTCCTCAAACATTCCACACATTCGCTTCATTCTTTATTCCTAATATATACTCCCTGTTGACCTTGTATAGTGCTTTTCTCTCTGAGGACTCCAAGTATTGGAGATGGCGTTGGCCGGGAATCGAACCCGGGTCAGCTGCTTGAAAGGCAGCTATGCTCACCACTGCACCACCAACGCAAGGTAGCATGTCTTTGTAGTGTGGGAGGAAACCGGAGTACCCGGAGGAAACCCACGCAAGCACAGGGAAAACATGCAAACTCCATGCAGATAGTTTCCTGGTCAGGATTTGAACCATGGACCCTAGTGCTGCAAGGCTAACCCCCAAGCCTCTGTGCTGCCCGTATGCGGCCTCTGTTCTCTAAGGCCCGCCCCCGCTGAGCGGAGTACATCAGTTATGTCCGCTCAAAGCGCCTCCAGAAGAAATCCAAACTTAACCTAAACTACAATCTATATATAATATATATATAACACTTCAAAACACACCCAAATAATAGCATCCCGTGTAGGCAGTCCCATTGCTGTCAACTGAGGTGCAGTGGCTATACCCAATGTGACATCTGTGTGAGTGCCGGTGCACGGCCCCGAACGCACCCAGGGTGCGTCCATGCAACTGCACTCGCATGGATGTCCTTTTAGGGGTAAACACAGCCCCCACACAGAGTACAGATTCATACACCCCGTGTGAGTGAGGCCTTGGACTTCTCCATAAAGGACCTCACTGGCGGGAAGAGTTCTCATTTCTCCAGAGAAAGCCTAAAGAAAGCTGGAAAGACTTCTCACAACTCTAAAGACAAAATAGTTCCAACCAACCAAGTCTTCCCAAAGCTGCCTCATATCCAAAAGTTGCCAAGTGTGTAAATGTAGACCTTAAGCTTTAAGGTTAATCAAAAATATCACATTCAAAAAGGAAAGGTGTAACAAGGGGGAGTATGGAAGAGGGAGAGAGGGCGGAAAGGAGGGGTGGAGGGGAGGTTGGGGGTAAGGAAGGGGTGTGGGGGTTCCCCCAAACCCTCACCCCCTTCTTCCTCCAACCTCCCCCCCCCCTTTTCCTCCCTCTCTCCCTCTTCCATACTCCCCCTTGTTCCGGGGGAGTATGGAAGAGGGAGGAAAGGAGGGGTGGAGGGGAGGTTAGGGGTAAGGAAGAGGTGTAGGGGTTCCCCCAAACCCTCACCCCCTTCTTCCTCCAACCCCCCCCTCTTTTCCTCCCTCTCTCCCTCTTCCATACTCCCCCTTGTTCTACCTTTCCCTTTAGAATGTGATATTTTTGATTAACCTTAAAGCTTAAGGTCTACATTTACGCTCTTGGCAGATTTTGGAGGACTTGGTTCGGTTCTCCCTTGTGCCTAGCAGGCTGTTTACCACCATCTCATGTACTTTTTTTACTGGTCATTATGTTTGGGCGATGTATTATCGAACCTTAAAGCTTCTTCTGGTCCCTGGGAGGGTTCCTCAGACTTTTTGTTAAGTCTTCTTCTAGGAACAACCAATTATTTGGTTTGTCCAGCTACATTGATGGTGATTCAGAAGCCACAAAAGCAAAAATGGAGGCCTGATGGGAGGACCCTCCGATTACTGGAGTGGCAGCCGCCACCAGTGTAAGGACCTGTGTTGGTACAGCCGTACCTGGTCCCTAGGAGGGTTCCTTAGACTTTTTGTTGTCTTCTAGGAACAGCCAATTGTCTTGTTTGTCCTACTGCATTGATAGTTGGTGATTCCGAAGCTCCAAAAATGAAAATGGAGGGCTGATGGGAAGACCCTTCAGTTACTGGAGTGGCAGCCGCCACCAGTATAGAGACCTTTGTTGCTACAGCCATAACTGGTCCTTGGGAGGCTTCCCCAGGCTTTCCACTGAGTCTTCTAACATTCTGTCTCCACACACAAAACTTTGACTATGCAGAAAAGGTACAGTGGCACTGTTGTTGGTGAAGAAAGCTAGTGGTATTGCTCTTGAAGACAGGTGTTGATGAGAATTTTTCAAGAGAGTGATGATGTAGTAGACTTTGGTGATGATGACTTGACTTGAAGATCCTCTCCCGCATGTTCACTAACAAATCATCCTCTGATCCCTCCTCTTCATCGCCTAGTTGAAAATTTCTTCTGACATTTTGGCCATCTTCTCTCCCAATAAAGCTGCACCCTTCTCATTTAAGCACAATCCGTCACTGCTATAAAGATTGTAACCACTTGAAAAGTCAGCCCAGTTCGCCATGAAGCCATACCCCTCCTCTCTGCACCAGTTTTTCAGCCACTTGTTAAGCTCCCTAAACTCCTGCTGCCTCTCTGGTGTGGCTTGAGGTTCAGGCAGTATTTCTAAAAATACTGCTTTGGAGGTCCTTTTCTTCAGTATAGCCCCTAAGTCCCTGAAGTCATTTTTTAGGGTGCCCCATCTTCCTATAACTTTGTCGTTAGTAGTATGTATCATGACAGCTGGGTTCTTCCCAGCACCATCCAACAATCTGTCCATCTGATCCTCAACGTCGCGAACACGAGCACCCGGTAAAGAACATTCTGTTCGGTAATAACAGTCTTTGTGGCAGATTGCCCTCTCTTTCCTATTGATTGAGTCCCCTACCATCAGTGTCTTCCTGTTCTTTCCTGTAACCTTGCCCCCATCTTCACTGGAGGCGATGTTCTCAAGGTTCCTCTGGAATTTTGTCTCATCTTGAACATCACATTCTGGTGGAGTCACAATGTGAATGTCGCATTCTGGTGATGTCACAGTGTGAACATTGCTTCCTGGTGTAGTCTCAACGTGAACGCCACATTCTGGGCGAGTCTTAGTGTGAGAATCACATTCTGGTGGGTTCCCAATGTGAACTTCACATTCTGGTGGAGCGTCCATCTGAATTTCTTCCAGCTTTCTGGTCATCTTCTCTGCCAACAGAGCAGCACCGTGCCCATTTAAGTGCAGTCCATTCCTGCTATAGAGCGAGTAGTTGACTGAAAAGTCTGCCCAGTTCTCCATGAACCCAAACCCCTCCTCCCTGCACCAGTTCCTCAGCCATTTGTTAAGCACCATAAGCTCCTGCTGCCTCTCTGGTGTGGATCGAGGTACAGGCAGTATTTCAGAAAATATTGCCTTGGGGGACCTTTTCTTCAATATAGCCCCTAAGTCCCTGAAATCATTTTGTAGGGCGCTCCATCTTTCTCGAACGTTGTCATTGGTTCCGATATATACCATGACAGCTGGGTCATCTCCAACCCCATCCAACAATGTGTCCATGCAATCTGTAATGTTCTGAACCCGAGCGCCCGGTAAAGAACATACTGTTAGGCGATAACGGTCTCTCTGACAGATTGCCCTCTGTATCCTTCCAATAATTGAATCCCCTATTACTAGTATCCGCCTATCCTTTCTTGTATCCTTGCCCCCATCTTCACTGGAGACGTTCTTCTGGCATTTTGGTGGCGTATCAACCTGAACATCACATGCTGGTGGAGTCTCCGTATAAATGCCACATGCTGGTGGAGTTTCCATGTGAATGTCACATGCTGGTGAAGTCTCCATGTGAACGTCACATGCTGGTGAAGTCTCCATGTGAACGTCACATGCTGGTGAAGTCTCCATGTGAATGTCACATGCTGGTGAAGTCTCCATGTGAATGTCACATGCTGGTTGAGTCTCCATGTGAATGTCACATGCTGGTGGAGTCTCCATATGAATGTCACATTCTGGTGGGTTCTCAATGTGAACTTTAGATTTTGGTGGAGCGTCAATCTGAATTTCTTCCAGCTTTCTGGTCATCTTCTCTGCCAACAGAGCGGCACCGTGCTCATTTAAGTGCAGTCCATTCCTGCTATAGAGCGAGTAGTTGACTGAAAAGTCAGCCCAGTTCTCCATGAACCCAAACTGCTCCTCCCTGCACCAGTTCCTCAGCCATTTGTTAAGCACCATAAGCTCCTGCTGCCTCTCTGGTGTGGATCGAGGTACAGGCAGTATTTCAGAAAATATTGCCTTGGGGGACCTTTTCTTCAATATAGCCCCTAAGTCCCTGAAATCATTTTGTAGGGCGCTCCATCTTTCTCGAACGTTGTCATTGGTTCCGATATATACCATGACAGCTGGGTCATCTCCAACCCCATCCAACAATGTGTCCATGCAATCTGTAATGTTCTGAACCCGAGCGCCCGGTAAAGAACATACTGTTAGGCGATAACGGTCTCTCTGACAGATTGCCCTCTGTATCCTTCCAATAATTGAATCCCCTATTACTAGTATCCGCCTATCCTTTCTTGTATCCTTGCCCCCATCTTCACTGGAGATGTTCTTCTGGCATTTTGGTGGCGTATCAACCTGAACATCACATGCTGGTGGAGTCTCCGTATAAATGCCACATGCTGGTGGCGTTTCCATGTGAACGTCACATGCTGGTGAAGTCTCCATGTGAACGTCACATGCTGGTGAAGTCTCCATGTGAACGTCACATGCTGGTGAAGTCTCCATGTGAACGTCACATGCTGGTGAAGTCTCCATGTGAACGTCACATGCTGGTGAAGTCTCCATGTGAACGTCACATGCTGGTGAAGTCTCCATGTGAACGTCACATGCTGGTGAAGTCTCCATGTGAACGTCACATGCTGGTGAAGTCTCCATGTGAATGTCACATTCTGCTGGGTTCTCAATGTGAACTTTAGATTCTGGTGGAGCGTCAATCTGAATTTCTTCCAGCTTTTTGGTCATCTTCTCTGCCAACAGAGCGGCACCGTGCCCATTTAAGTGCAGTCCATTCCTGCTATAGAGCGAGTAGTTGACTGAAAAGTCAGCCCAGTTCTCCATGAACCCAAACTGCTCCTCCCTGCACCAGTTCCTCAGCCATTTGTTAAGCACCATAAGCTCCTGCTGCCTCTCTGGTGTGGATTGAGGTACAGGCAGTATTTCAGAAAATATTGCCTTGGGGGACCTTTTCTTCAATATAGCCCCTAAGTCCCTGAAATCATTTTGTAGGGCGCTCCATCTTTCTCGAACGTTGTCATTGGTTCCGATATATACCATGACAGCTGGGTCATCTCCAACCCCATCCAACAATGTGTCCATGCAATCTGTAATGTTCTGAACCCGAGCGCCTGGTAAAGAACATACTGTTAGGCGATAACGGTCTCTCTGACAGATTGCCCTCTGTATCCTTCCAATAATTGAATCCCCTATTACTAGTATCCGCCTATCCTTTCTTGTATCCTTGCCCCCATCTTCACTGGAGACGTTCTTCTGGCATTTTGGTGGAGTCTCCATGTGAGCGTCACATGCTGGTGGAGTCTCCATGTGTGCGTCACATGCTGGTGGAGTCTCCATGTGTGCCTCACATGCTGGTGGAGTCTCCATGTGTGCCTCACATGCTGGTGGAGTCTCCATGTGTGCGTCACATGCTGGTGGAGTCTCCATGTGTGCGTCACATGCTGGTGGAGTCTCCATGTGTGCGTCACATGCTGGTGGAGTCTCCATGTGTGCGTCACATGCTGGTGGAGTCTCCATGTGTGCGTCACATGCTGGTGGAGTCTCCATGTGTGCATCACATGCTGGTGGAGTCTCCATGTGTGCGTCACATGCTGGTGGAGTCTCCATGTGTGCGTCACATGCTGGTGGAGTCTCCATGTGTGCGTCACATGCTGGTGGAGTCTCCATGTGTGCGTCACATGCTGGTGGAGTCTCCATGTGTGCGTCACATGCTGGTGGAGTCTCCATGTGTGCGTCACATGCTGGTGGAGTATCCATGTGTGCGTCACATGCTGGTGGAGTCTCCATGTGTGCGTCACATGCTGGTGGAGTCTCCATGTGTGCGTCACATGCTGGTGGAGTCTCCATGTGTGCGTCACATGCTGGTGGAGTCTCCATGTGTGCGTCACATGCTGGTGGAGTCTCCATGTGTGCGTCACATGCTGGTGGAGTCTCCATGTGTGCGTCACTTGCTGGTGGAGTCTCCATGTGTGCGTCACTTGCTGGTGGAGTCTCCATGTGTGCGTCACTTGCTGGTGGAGTCTCCATGTGTGCGTCACTTGCTGGTGGAGTCTCCATGTGTGCGTCACTTGCTGGTGGAGTCTCCATGTGTGCGTCACTTGCTGGTGGAGTCTCCATGTGTGCGTCACTTGCTGGTGGAGTCTCCATGTGAGCGTCACTTGCTGGTGGAGTTTTAATGTAGCTTTCACATTCTGTCTTGCTCACTGGGGCAGACCTGCCTTGTGAACTGTGTTTGCAGTAAATACCGCGTACATCTGCAATAAAAAAGAAGAATCAGATTTAGCACCTTTACCTACATTATATATATTTTTTATACAACATCAAATTTATAGAGAGAAAAGTTTAACATTCCAGTGCCAGGGACAATAAATAAACCCTGACATAACAGGGACACAGGGATGACTAATGGTGGCGTTCATATAAAAATTCTGGTTGCCTGGCCGTTATGCTGACCCATTAAAATGAATTGAGTCAGAAGGGGACTGATTCTTCACTTTCGGGTGCGGGGGAGTAATCTGCAGTGCTTCTGTTTCTTAGTATTAAACTAAACATCCGGCCTTTTTTATTGTAATCTTTAGAATTGTTGCGGTGGCTTCATATAGAAGAGGCCCGGGACCAGGAACCGCTGCATTGCAGATTATTCCACCGTACCCGAAAGTAAAGAAATAGTCCCCTGCACGGTTTGGATTGATTTTCATGCGATTCTGTCATGTGACAATCGTGACAAGATCTTGCCATGGTTGGGGTGCCATTAGGAAAAATGTTATCCAAATGCTGGTTGCACATTTTCCCATGATTTGGAATCACAGCAGAATCATAGCACTTCTGCCGGCCGTTCCAAATTGCCAAGTGTGAGTGCGGTCTAAGTCAGAATTCCAGGCAAATGGCTAAAAAACAAGGATGAAATAGTGAATATATGGCAATTTGATTATCATCACTGTGCTTTTTTATTACCAACGTTGAGTGGCGGACCTATCATGCCCCTCTTTACAATGTTGTCTGTGCCATACTATCTTTAATACCGTTAGGCATTGTGAGTATATCCCACATTGCACAGCACACATTTTGTAGCGATATATTTTTACTCTATATACATATCTGTGTACACACTTATAACGTGTGCTCTTTTTAATGGCCTCCCCAGCTGCCGGGTTTTTCTATAGACCCCCGTATGACCATTCTCCTTATTGGGGTCTGCCCTTTAGGATCACTATAATCAGTTGGAATGTACCTCAGTTTGTACGAACTTTATTTCTGAGTTATATATTTTACTGTTTGATGTATGTATATATGTGTGTGTGTGTGTGTGTGTGTGTGTGTGTATATATATATATATATATAATTTATAGTGATCTTTTATGTGTACTCAACAGAACTACCTCCAGCTCCCGAAGAAGCGTTATATAACGCGAAATATGTCGGGCAATTAAAGAGAACACCTACCTGACCTGCAATTTAACCCATATTGGGTCCTAAATTCACAACAATTCACATTTGGGAAGTTGGTTTCTCTTCTACTCTTGAATGTTGGGACATATACATTAAATGATTGGGTTCAATTAGCATGCAGGATAGGATTTATCTATGTATGATTCTTTTCTATATGTAAATTGTATGTCTGATAATCCTCAATTATATATATAATCTTTTTTAACAAAAATCTAAATGTAATAAAATAAAAAATATTTTTACCTTTTATACTCTTTAATGCCTTTGGGGTGCAGACGGAGTGATCTTCTGCACTGCAGTTCCCAATAATTAAATTTAAGTTCTGGCCTCTTCTATATCAACCAATCAGGGACAGGCCAGGACTGTAGTTGTTGGGGAATGCAGCACTGCCGATTACACCACCTGCACCCTAAAGGTATTCAATTTGCCTCTGCCTGCCCCCTGCTGAAGAAATGGGGCCAGAGGAAGTTTATTTTGTTTTTTTTGTTACTTGTTTTGCCCTCTGAAGAGCAATCTGTGATTCCTTTTCAGAGGGTGTTTGACAGGCGGTGATGAAGCGTTATATTGCTTGCTGGATGCACAACAATATAAAGCTTTAAATTTTTTTTTTTTTAATGTTTGCGACTATCTATCATCAGTGTCCATGACAATCCCTATACATGTGTACATATGGGGGGGACCCCTCATCAATGTCCATGGCAATCCCTATACATGTGTACATATGGGGGATGACCCCTCATCAATGTCCATGGCAATCCCTATACATGTGTACATATGGGGGATGACCCCTCATCAATGTCCATGGCCATCCCTATACATGTGTACATATGGGGGGAACCCCTCATCAATGTCCATGGCAATCCCTATACATGTGTACATATGGGGGATGACCCCTCATCAATGTCCATGGCAATCCCTATACATGTGTACATATGGGGGATGACCCCTCATCAATGTTCATGGCCATCCCTATACATGTGTACATATGGGGGGTGACCCCTCATCAATGTCCATGGCAATCCCTATACATGTGTACATATGGGGGATGGGATGATTCCTCATCAATGTCCATGGCCATCCCTATACACGTGTACATACGGGGGGACCCCTCATCAATGTCCATGGCAATCCCTTTACATGTGTACATATGGGGTGGCGACCCCTCATCAATGTTTATGGCAATTCCTATAGATGAGACGTCACCCCCCCCCCCCCCCCCCATTTGTACACATCTATAGGAATTGCCATGGACATTGACGAAAGGTTACCCCCCATATGTACACATGTATAGGGATTGCCATGGACATTGATGAAAGGTTACCCCCATATGTACACATGTATAGGGATGGCCATGGACATTGATGAGGAATCACCCCATCCCCCATATGTACACATGTATAGGGATTGCCATGGACATTGATGAAAGGTTACCCCCATATGTACACATGTATAGGGATGGCCATGGACATTGGGGGGGTCACCCCATATGTACACATGTATAGGGATGGCCATGGGCAATGATGAGACGTCACCCCCCCCCCCCCCCATTTGTACACATCATTGTCCATGGCCATCCCTATACATGTGTACGTATGGGGGGATCCCTCATCAATGTCCATGGCCATCCCTATACATATGTACATATGGGGGGGTGGCCCCTCATCAATGTCCATGGCAATCCATATTCATGTGTACATATGGAGGGGACCCCTCATCAATGTCCATGGCAATCCCTATACATGTGTACATAATGGGGGTGGGGGGGTGACCCCCTCATCAATGTGCATGGCAATTCCTATACCTGTGTTTATATGGGGGGTGACCCCTCATCAATGACCATGGCAATCCCTATACATGTGCACATATGGGGGAGGGGGTGACCCCTCATCAATGTGCATGGCAATTTCTATACATGTGTACATATGGGGGGGGGTAACCTTTCATCAATGTGCATGGCAATCTTTATACATGTGTACATATGGGGGTGGGCGACCCCTCATCAATGTCCATGGCCATCCGTATACAGGTGTGCATATGGGGGGGACCCCCTTATCAATGTCCATGGCAATCCCTATACATGTGTACATATGGGGGGGTGACCCCTCATCAATGTTCATGGCAATTCCTATACATGTATACAAATGGGGGGGTGACTCCTCATCAATGTCCATGGTAATCCCTATACATGTGTACATATGGGGGGTAACCTTTCATCAATGTCCATGGCGATCCCCATACATGTGTACAAAGAATTTTAGAACCGAGGGGGATTTTAATGGTGACAAAACACCCAAAAAATATTTTGTTATAAAAACCTCTTTATTTGAGTCTAAAGTTTTAAAAGAAATGGGGGACAATGAATGTCCACATTTCATAAAAACAATTCAGTGCACATGTACAATATACACATAGTGTATCCTCAAAACTCACCGCATCTGTCAGAACAAAGACATAGCGGCCACCAGGCCAGACGGGACTGATGGCGCCAGGCCACAGAGCCAGCCATTGGTCTTGTTCTGACAGAGGCGGTGAGTTTTGAGGATACACTTGGTAGGTTTGATCTGCAGGCCCTTCACATGTGTATGTTGGTCTTGCTGATGGGTGCATGATCTCTATTTGTTATCAGATGGGACACTGTGGGTGGCCTGGAGGACGCTATTGATTTAATGTGTCCGCATTCATCATTGCTTCATGACATTGTTCCTTCATCACTTTGGAAGAAATCGTTCCGGATTGGTGTGTTGCTCCCCTCTACATTCTGTGGAAGGAGCATTTGA
Source organism: Aquarana catesbeiana (assembly GCF_042186555.1). Classification (NCBI taxonomy): domain Eukaryota; kingdom Metazoa; phylum Chordata; class Amphibia; order Anura; family Ranidae; genus Aquarana; species Aquarana catesbeiana. The sequence continues at coordinate 23,282,134 of NC_133335.1, read as the reverse complement.
ATGACATTGAAGGTAAACCTAACTTGTATATCTAATTTCCACCGGCCCCATTGTGCTCCTCCTGCCATCAGTTGCCACCGCTGGTGTTGGCACCTCTTCTTACATCAGTTTTGGCCCCTTTAGTAGTGTGCATTAGCTTGATTACATTCTATAGACATGGTGAGTTTTATTTTCATGTTGTGTGCCCCTCTGTATAGTGCTCAGACCCTCATGGATATTCATTGAACATATTACTTATGTTGTTATATGTTTTTGATACACATTTACTTTGATAACAGAAATATTTATTTACAGTCATGCATACCTACTAATACTTACTAATAATGACTTTTTGTAGCTACATATTGCTTTATAAGTTCTTAAAGGAGCTGAAAAGTAAAACATGTCGAGCAACAAGCATCACGCTGGTTACAGGAGCTACTTTATGTGTATATTGTACATGTGCACTGATGTGTTTTTATGAAATGTGGACATTCATTGCTCCCCCCCCCTGTTTCTTTTAAAACTTTGAACTCCAATAAAGATGTTTTTATATTAAAATATTTTTTTGTGTGTTTGGGAACCATTAAAATCCCCTTCTCTTCTAAAATTCTTTGAAAAGGAATAATTTTGGGATGAAGGTGCCTTTAATGGTTTAATCCATGAGTGTAGGTGACCTATCCAGAGTACTTTTTGTATCTATCACTATCCATAGTACTTACCAATATCGATGTCTGTCTCTCGGTGATTATTGGCTTTACAGCCGGAACCAAAACATCCAACAACGGCTCTGAAGCAGCCGCGCACAAAAGCCCGAGCCCTCTTATTGGTACCTGCAGGCTGGTCACTGATACCTCCTTCCATAGCTGGGCTTCCCTTGGTGGGTTTCTCTTTGGTGTTTTTCAGAGAAACAAACTGTTTACATTTAAATCGTCTCATTATTAAGAATAAAGAACCACGCTTTAAATGTACAAGAATAGAAATCGCAAAGAAATTGAATCGAATGAAAATCAAATCGAATCAAATCGCAAGAAAATCTCCAGAGAGATAAAAAAACAGGTCCTCACTGGTCAGCAAACACTCTGTTTCTGCTGCCAGCCTCCCTTGCAACTCTTTATATTGGCTGAGACTATGACATCACAGAGCAGAGTCATGTGACCTTTGAAAAAAATAACTGACGATTTTTCTTAAAGGGGCCACGTCCTTATTTGTGAGCTTTATGAATTCAGCCTGTAGGCTCTGTATACAGACCTAATAGGGACCCGGCTCCCGGAAGAACATGTTTTTCTTGAAGTGATGGTTATTGTGAATGAGATTTAACCCTTACAGTCCCATGGCTGAAAACAAAGATGTGTATTCCTATAACACTGTGAATGGAGCCCTATAAATCCTCGCTGCCTATCAAATCTTTTCATTTCTTTTATTTGATCATTTTATCATTATTACACACCAATTATCTTTCACTTTCACCAAATCCCAGGTTTTTCCATTTTTAACCCTTTAACTGCCAAGTCAAATATTTTTCCTTTCATTTATGAACCCTTTCTTTGCCAAACCAACCCCATCCCTAAACTTTTTCACTGCCAAACCATATTTTTTTCATATTTAACCCTTTCTGTGAACCCTTTCTTTGCAAAAAAAATATTATTTTTACGGGTTTTTTTGTTAACCCTTTCAGTGCCAAACTAAAGTCTTTTTATTTTTAACCCTTTCACCGCCAAAACCAGTTTTCCCCTTTTTAACGCTTTCACTGCCACTCCAATATATATATATATATATTTTTTTTTTTCCCCATTTCTTGCCCATATGTTAACGTAAAACCTGTTTATTTTTAGTTTTGGATGGAGTGGGGAAGGATTAGAACCCCAGTCAGGTTTTTATTGCTGTCTGCTCCCCTTATATGGAGATTTATTCTGCCAAATCTATTTTTTTTCTTTCAGTTTTTAACCCTTTCACTACCAAACTATATTGTTCATTTATTTCAACCCTTTAAAGAGGAGCTCCACCCACATTTTCACCCCTCACTAATCTGTGCTCTGTAAACAAATCGGATATTTTTAAATTTTTTTTCTCAGCACCTTCTGTATATAATATTCTGTATTCATTTTTCCCTTTCTCCTCCCTGGCCGCGGCCCCGCGCTCATCATTTCCGGTTTGCAATGCCTCCTGGGAGATGTGTGTCACCAATCCCAGGAGACAATAGGCATTGCTGGGCTGTAGCATCGCGTTATTTGCAAACCGGAAATGGCACGATGCAAGGCGGCTGCCAGCACCATTTTTAAAAAGGGTCACCAGGCTTTTGTTGTCATGGTTACCAAAGCTTCTTATACAGAGTGATTGGCGGTGGGGGAGGGGGCTGGAGCATCTAGGCTCTGATTACATACAGGGGGGGAGGGGACACATCATTACTAATCATTTATAATAGAGGAATAGGATGGGGCAGTTTTGATGCGGCAATTTTGATGGTGGCAATATTATGGGGCAGTTTTGATTGAGCAAATTTTGATGGTGGCAGTATGATGGGGCAGTTTTGGTGGGGTAGTTTTGAGGGGGCACTTTTGATGGTGGCAGTATGATGGGGCAGGTTTGATGGAGCAATTTAATGGGGGCAATGTGATGGGGCAATTTTGATCGGAGCAATTTGATGGGGCAATAGTATGAGGTAGTTTTGATGGGGCAATTTTGATGGTGGCAGTATAATGGGGCAATTTTTGTTGGGGCAATTTTGGTGGGGGCAATAGGATGGGGCAGTTTTGATGGGGCAATTTTGATGGTGGCAGTATGATGGGGCAATTTTACTGGAGGGAATTTGATGGGGCAATTTTGATTGTGGCAGTATGATGGGGGAATGGGGCAGTTTTGATTAGGCAATTTTGATGGGGCAAATTTGATGGGGGCAATATGATGGGGCAATAGGATGGGGCAATAGGATGAGGCAGGTTTGATGGGGCAATTTTGATGGTGGAAGTATGATGGGGCAATTTTGATGGTGGCAGTATGATGGGGCAGTTTTGATGGGGCAATTTTGATGGTGGCAGTATAATGGGGCAATTTTTGTTGGGGCAATTTTGGTGGGGGCAATAGGATGGGGCAGTTTTGATGGGGCAATTTTGATGGTGGCAGTATGATGGGGCAATTTTACTGGGGGCAATTTGATGGGGCAATTTTGATTGTGGCAGTATGATGGGGGAATGGGGCAGTTTTGATAGGGCAGTTTTGATGGGGCAATTTTGATGGGGCAATTTTGATGGGGCAGTTTTGATGGGGCAGTTTTGATGGGGCAGTTTTGATGGGGCAGTTTTGATGGGGCAGTTTTGATGGGGGCAATATGATGGGGCAATAGGATGAGGCAGGTTTGATGGGCAATTTTGATGGAAGTATGATGGGGCAATTTTGATGGGGCAGTTTTGATGGGGCAGTTTTGATGGGGCAGTTTTGATGGGGCAGTTTTGATGGGGGCAATTTGATGGGGCAGCTTCTGCAAAAGTTAATTACTTTTTAAACGGTGCTAATTGTAATTCATATCCCTCTTTCTGTGCAGATGTGTTATATATATATATAATATGCACAGAAACAAGGGATATCATTTACAATTAGCATCTTTTAACCACTTTACAACTGGGCACTTAAACCCCCTTAATAACCAGACCAATTTTCAGCTTTTGGTGCTCTCACATTTTGAATGACAATTACTCAGTCATGCAGCACTGTACCCATATGAAATTTTCGTCCTTTTTTTCACACAAATAGAGCTTTCTTTTGGTGGTATTTGATCACCTCTGGGTTTTTTATTTTCTGTGCTATAAATGAAAAAAGACCGAAAATTTTGTAAAAAAATGCATTTTTCTTCATTTGTATTATAAAATTTTGCAAATAAGTAATTTTTCTTCATAAATTTGGGCCAAAATTTATACTGCTACATATCTTTGGTAAAAATAACCCAAATTAGTGGATATTATTTAGTCTGTGTGAAAGTTATAGAGTCTACAAGCTATGGTGCCAATCACTGAAAATTGATCACATCTGATCACACCTGATCTACTCATTTCTTGAGACCCTAACAAGCCAGGAAAGTACAAATACCCACAAAATGACCCCTTTTTGGAAAGTAGACATTCCAAGGTATTTAGTAAGAGGCATGGTGAGTTTTTTTAAATTGTTATTTTTTCCCACAATTCTTTGCAAAATGAAGATTTTTTTTATTTTTATTTTTTTTCACACCAAATTGTCATCACAACAGGTTATTTCTCTCACATGGCATGTACATAGCAAAAATGACACCCCAAAATATATTCTGCTACTCCTTCCGAGTATGGCGATACCACATGTGTGAGACTTTTACACAACCTGGCCACATACAGAGGCGCAACATTGAAGTAGCACATTTAGGCGTTCTAGGAGCATAAATTACACATCTAATCTCTCAACCACCTATTACACTTTTGAAGGCCCTGGAGCACCAGGACAATGGAAACGCCCACAAAGTGACCCCATTTTGGAAAGAAAACACCCCAACGTATAATCTATGAGGCATAATGAGTCTTTTGAATGGTTCATTTTTTTCCAGAAGTTTTTGGAAAATGTGGAAAAAAAATGAAAACGCATTTTTTTTACACAAAATTGTCCATTTCTAAGATATTTCCGACACAAAGCATGTACATAGCAAAAATGACACCCCAAAATATATTCTGCTACTCCTTCCGAGTATGGCGATACCACATGTGTGAGACTTTTACACAACCTGGCCACATACAGAGGCGCAACATTGAAGTAGCACATTTAGGCGTTCTAGGAGCATAAATTACACATCTAATCTCTCAACCACCTATTACACTTTTGAAGGCCCTGGAGCACCAGGACAATGGAAACGCCCACAAAGTGACCCCATTTTGGAAAGAAAACACCCCAACGTATAATCTATGAGGCATAATGAGTCTTTTGAATGGTTCATTTTTTTCCAGAAGTTTTTGGAAAATGTGGAAAAAAAATGAAAACACATTTTTTTTTACACAAAGTTGTCCATTTCTAAGATATTTCCGACACATAGCATGTACATAGCAAAAATGACACCCCAAAATATATTCTGCTACTCCTACCGAGTATGGCGATACCACATGTGTGAGACTTTTACACAACCTGGCCACATACAGAGGCGCAACATTGAAGTAGCACATTTAGGCGTTCTAGGAGCATAAATTACACATCTAATCTCTCAACCACCTATTACACTTTTGAAGGCCCTGGAGCACCAGGACAATGGAAACGCCCACAAAGTGACCCCATTTTGGAAAGAAAACACCCCAACGTATAATCTATGAGGCATATTGAGTCTTTTGAATGGTTCATTTTTTTCCAGAAGTTTGTGGAAAATGTGGAAAAAAAATGAAAACGCATTTTTTTTACACAAAGTTGTCCATTTCTAAGATATTTCCGACACATAGCATGTACATAGCAAAAATGACACCCCAAAATATATTCTGCTACTCCTTCCGAATATGGCGATACCAAATGTGTGAGACTTTTACACAACCTGGCCACATACAGAGGCCCAACATTGAAGTAGCACATTCAGGCGTTCTAGGAGCATAAATTACACATCTAATTTCCTTACAGTCTATTACATTTTTGAAGGCCCTTCATATTTCTAACACATAGCATGAACATACCATGAATTACACCCTAAAATACATTCTGCTGAGCAAAGGGTAAACAAAAGATTACCTGTAGTTTTAGTAGTGCAGTTGTCCACAGGAGGAGAGCCCTGATCCAGGCAGCAGGCAGGGACGTGGTCATCCACAGTGAATGGAATTGTCCAGGCAGCGGGCAGGAATATTGTCCATAGTACAGGCAGGGATAATGTCCTTGTACAGTCCAGGGTCAGTGCACATAGAGACATTGCCAGCAGTGCCAAAATATTGGTCCTGGTAGTAAGCAGGAACATGGTCCAAGTAGCAGACCAGGAAAGAATGGGGACAGGGGTAGAGGCTTCTCCCACCCAAATCTCTTTGAAGCCTCCGAGTCTCCAGACCCTAAATCTGGGAATGAGAAAGCTAAAAAGTTAGATTTCTTCATCCAGAAAAACATTTCTGGAGCCCCTCACATATGTGAGACCCCTGTGTTCCCACTAGCATAGCAGGGTAAATGATCAGTCCAAGAGGCAGGCAAAAAACGTGGTCAAACAGTCCAGGGTCAGTTCCAGAGCAGGCAGAGGTAGGTACAAATCAGCGTTAGGCATAAGCTTGGTCGTATAACAGGCCAGGGTCAGTTCCGGAGAAGGCAGAGGTAGGTACAGTTTTAGTGTTAGGCAGAAGCTTGGTCGTATAACAGGCCAGGGTCGATTCCGGAGAAGGCAGAGGTAAATCGGGTTCAGTGCAGTGGCATAAGGGGTGTGGAGGAAAATTACAGGAAATGAGAATTACGTTTACCATACTTCCCTAATATTGTAGAGAAGTATGGTAACGGCGGAAACATTCGCTTATACAGAGGCCTGGTTGGGAAGGACAATCGGGACAATAATACGCGGTGTCTCTTCTAATTCCTCTTCTGGAGCACACCCGGCATTTTTTCTGACGTCTGTGGCCTGTTTCACGGGGGGGGATTTTGTCAGGAAAGTGGCGTTCGTGAAGTCTGCTCACGGAATCAGAGCGAATATTTTCTGGTGGGCTTTCAGGGTACAAAAGGGAGGAGATTACTTGTTCCTGGTATTGCAGATAGGATACGGAGGTCTCAGTAGATTCTTGGTAAATTACGTAAGTGTTGTACATGGCCAAACCGAAAAAATAAATGGACACTTTTTTATACCAGTGACGGGATTTTCTTGTGGGAAGGTAGGGTTCAATCATCTGATCGTTAAAGTCCACTCCCCCCATAAATAAATTGTAATCATAAATACAAGCAGGTTTCTGGACTGGGCCGTTTCTTCTTGGGACTTCCACGTAGGTGTCATTGTGGATTGTCGTCAGCATGTGGACGTTTCGTCTGTCCCTCCACTTGACAGCCAATAGCTCCTGGTTCCGCAAAGCCACCGTATCCCCTCGGCGTAGCCTTTCCTTGACCAATTTTTGCGGGAAGCCTTTTCTATTGGTTCTTACTGTACCACATGCTGGGGTGTCCCTCCGGTGAAGATTGCGGAAGAGGGGCAAGCTAGTATAAAAATTATCCACATAAAGGTGGTACCCCTTTCCAAGCAGTGGATAAACGAGCTCCCAGACAACTTTGCCGCTGGTTCCAATATATTCTGGACATTCAGGGGGATGCAGTTGGGTGTCCTTCCCTTCGTACACCCGGAAGGCGTAAATGTACCCCGTGGCTCGGTCGCAAAGTTTATACATTTTAACCCCATATCGGGCCCTTTTGCTGGGGATAAACTGTTTGATGCCAAGCCTGCCTGTAAATTTTACTAGGGACTCATCAACAGAAATATTCTGGTCGGGGGTATATAGCTGGGGAAATTTTTCTGAGAAATAATTTAGGAGTGGCCGAAGTTTGAATAATTTGTCAAATGCTGGGTCATTTCGGGGAGGGCACTGGGTGTTGTCATTATAGTGAAGGAAGCGCAAAATCATAAGGTATCTTGATCTTGGCATTTTTGAAGAGAAGAGTGGCATGTGGTGGACGGGGTTAGTTGACCAATATGAGTACATTTGTTTTTTTTTGTGAGACCCATTGTAAAAGTTAGGCCTAAGAAAATTTTAAATTCTGCTATGGTAAGCTCTTTCCACTCAAAGGGACGGGCATAACTAGAGCCAGGGTTGCTTACGATGTACTGCTGTGCGTAAAGGTTGCACTGGGCCACAATGGATGATAGAAAGTCTTCCGTGAAAATCAAATAAAAAAAATCGAGCATGACAAAATTATCGGTGTTCACCTGGACACCTGGCTGGGCGGTAAAAGGGGGGATATTTGCTGCTCCGGAATTAGGGGGAAGCCACAGGGGGTTTTGAAGGGCATAGGGTAGGCTGGCATGGCCTCTATCCCTTTGGGGCTGAGATGACACCCTACTGGTGCCTGGCCTTTGTTGCAGTGGCTCTTCGCTTGAGGTGGACGGCACTGCGCTTGAGGTGGACGGCACTGCGCTGGAGGTGGACGGCGCTGCCCTGGAGGTGGACGGCGCTGCCCTGGAGGTGGACGGCACTGCACTCGAGGTGGTAGTAGGCTGCTGCTCCACGCCAGAACGCCTTCTTTTCACGGGCACACGTTCCTCTTCTGATTCTGTATCGGACCCGCTGCTTGTCACGGGTTCATAGGCCGAATCCGAATCGGACAGAGACTCAGAGAGCTCCCCGCTGCTCTCATCGGTCATGCTGAGACGCTGGTAGGCCTCCTCGGCTGTAAATAATTGTTTTGCCATACTGGTAGCTGGTGAGGTTGATGTGGCTCTGGCTGCACTGGTGTGGCTCTGGCTGCACTGGTGTGGCTCTGGCTGCACTGGTGTGGCTCTGGTGGGCACAGAGGTGGCTCTGGTGGGCACAGAGGTGGCTCTGATGGGCACAGGTGGCACTGGTGTGGCTCTGGCTGCACTGGTGTGGCTCTGGCTGCACTGGTGTGGCTCTGGCTGCACTGGTGTTGCTCTGGTGGGCACAGAGGTGGCTCTGGTGGGCACAGAGGTGGCTCTGGTGGCACTGGTGGGCACAGGCGGCACTGGTGGGCACAGGTGGCACTGGTGGGCACAGGCGGCACTGACGGCACTGATGTGGCACAGGCGGCACTGATGTGGGACAGGCAGCACTGATGTGGCACAGGCGGCACTGATGGGCACAGGCGGCACTGATGGGCACAGGCGGCACTGATGGGCACAGGTGGCACTGATGGGCACAGGTGGTACTGGTTGGGCACAGGTGGTACTGGTTGGGCACAGGTGGCACTGGTTGGGCACAGGTGGCACTGGTGTGCACTGTAGTGGCACTGGTGTGGCTCTGGTTGCACTGGTGTGCACTGTAGTGGCACAGAGGTGGCACTGGTGGGCTCAGGCGGCACTGGTGGGCTCAGGCGGCACTGGTGGGCTCAGGTGGCACTGGTGGGCACAGGCGGCACTGGCGACACTGATGTGGTACTGTCGTGGCGCAGATGGGCACAGGTGGCACTGATGGGCACAGGTGGCACTGATGGGCACAGGTGGCACTGATTGGCACAAGTGGCACTAGTGTGGCACTGGTGTGGCACTGGTGTGGCACTGGTGTGGCTCTGGTGGCACAGAGGTGGCACAGAGGTGGCACAGAGGTGGCACAGAGGTGGCAGATGGCACAGATGTGGCACAGGTGGCACAGATGTGGCACAGATGGCACTTGTGGCACAGATGACACTGTTGTGGCACAGTTGGGGCACTGTTGTGGCACTGTTGGGGCACTGCTGTGGCACTGCTGGGCACTGGTAATATAAAAAAACTCACTGTTCGGCACTGTGAAGCTCTCCTCTCCTCTCACGCTGCATCGGTGTGAGGAGAGGAGAGCGATGAACTTGTGCTGACCCTGCAGCACAGCCTTTGTTGACATTTGTGATCGCTCCGTCATTGGACGGAGCGATCACATGGTAAAGGGCCGCTGTCATTGGCCCTTTACCGCGATCCGTGTTGCGCCGGGTCCCGTGGACCCGGCGAACACGGATGTTCCCGTGTGCGCGCCCGGGGGGGCGCGCGGCACCGTTTCTCCGGGAGGACGTCATAGTACGCCCTCCCAGAGTTATCCAACCGCCCTGTAGCCCTCATTTGGCTATGGGCCGGTTGTTAAGTGGTTAAAAAGTAATTACCTTTTGCTTTTTGTATTTCTAGATTTATAATCTTTGTAAATGTAGATAATCTTCCTGGTTCCTGGAGGGGGAGGAGAGCTTTCCATAGCTTAGGGGCGGCAACTTCCTCTGACACTGCTGTTGCTATGGAAACACACACACGTTTTAACCCTTTCACTGCCAAATCATTTCCCCCCCATTTCTCTCCCGTATGTTAAATTATAAATAAAGGAACATGTTTTTTTTGTTAGTGTTGGATGAAGTGGAGAGTGATTAGAACCCCTGCCAGGTTTTTGTTGCTGTTTGCTCCCCCTTTAGGGAGATTCATTCTCTCTACCATTATCAAACAAAAATTAAAGAAAATCGCACATTTTAGGTTGTCACCAGAACAGGAATTAGAGGGGAAATCTTCCAATGGTGACACCCAGGGATGATGTCACTTTGGCGGATTTCTCTCTTTTTTTGGCTATGGGACAGGAAGTGAAGGGAAACCCCCCCCCCCCAATGGGGACACAGATGGCAAAGAAAACCTGACAGGGGTTATAGTCCCCCCCACCTTACTCTATTGTAAATGAAAAAAAAAATGTTTGTCTTTATTTCTATTTTATCTTTTATCTGGTATGCGGGGGATGGTGGGGACTCAGTATAAAAAGAGGGTGCAGCATATTACACATGGGGCTATGGGGGAGGGTGTGTCTGCATACACGAGCAACTGCCACTGCCGGGAGGGGGGGAGGGGTGAGCGCTCAGTCTTTTGAACCCTTTCACTTTTGCACATTTTTGCTGATTTCTGCTCTCCCAGCATTCCCTAGTTTGTGAAATGATGAAGGCAGAAGAACTAACCACTTCAATTCCTCAAACTTCTGGTGGGACTGCAGCTGCTTGTTTTATGTTTCTGTGCAATGTACACTACTTGGAGGATTTGGAGGGTTTTAATGGATATAAATCTGCTGATGGAGCTGGTGCCGGTCTGGGCCACGGAATGTGGAAGAATATAGATCGTGGGAGGAGCTTTTAAAGGGGATTTATTAATAAAAGCGCGATGTACGATGACCTCGTCATTTCCTTTTTGGGTGATTGGTGGAAATCCATTGACGGGAGAATATATCTATTGGATGAAGAAACGCTGATTTGGTGGTTTTTGGTTATAGAATAACGCGTGATTGGCCCAGAGGTCCTCGGGGTTCTGGGGGGCATTCGCAGCAGGTGGAGCACTTTTTGTATTGAATTTTAAGGATCAATTATATAAAAGCGGGGGATGGGATGAAGTTTGATAAATACAATAATACGGAATTTTGTGGATGAACATTTTCAAGGACTTTTTTTTGTTTTTTGTTTTTTTTTTTTTTTTCTTGGTTTTGTTTCATATGTTTTTCACAAATCTGTATATTGATTTCATGATTTAATGCATGGTGTTGAATCGCATGTTTTATCCTCATATGTCTTTCACAAATGTGGATATTTATGATTTAGACCCCTTTCACACTGAGGCAGTTTTCAGGCGTTTTAGCGCTAGAAATAGCGCCTGAAAACCGCCTCCCATTCACTGCAGTGTGTGCTTTCACACCCGGGCGGTTTTGCTTGCGGGACGTCAGAAAAAGTCCTGCAAGCAGCATCTTTGGGGCGGGTTGGAAGCGCTATTAATAGATCTCCCAAAACGCCCCACCCATTGAAATGACTTCCAAAGCTCCTTTAAAAGCGCCGCAAAACAGGTATTTTTTTTTCTTTTTCTTCTTTTAAAGTCCTGTCATCACGGGACCTTAAAAAACCGTCCCAGTAGCAAAAAGCGCCTGAAGCCCTGCAAAAATGTCTGAGGTGACCACTCCCCGCCCCTCCAAAGCTCAGCGCTCCAATGAGAGTGGGGGGGGGGGGGGCAGAGCGGAAAGCTGCTGATCGACAGTCAGCAGCTCTCTGTTCCAGGAGCTGTGAGAACCGAACCATTGGCGATGTTAAGTCGCTCGGTTCTCAGTGCAGAGACGCCGGGGGACAGATGCATCATCCACCTAGGTAAGTATGAATGGGCAAAAAAAAAAAAAAACCTTCTTCTGCCTTTTTAGAACCCTATTTAAATAATTTTCTTCTCCTGCTTAGGACTACATGTCCCATGAGGCATTGCTCCTCACACATTCACAAGTTCTCAGGCACGGTGTATGGACGGTGTGCTGAGCTGTATTTTCTAATATGTAAACAAATAATGCATTCTGTATGCAGGCCAGCTAATCGGCTGACCAACTAATCGATTACAAAAATAGTTGACAACTATTTTCATAATTGATTCTAATCGATTAAGTCGATTTAGTAGTTCCAGCCTTATACCAGTATTCTACCTTTTTCTGGAGTTTAGTACAACTAGACCTGGCCTGGTACATGATTATGTCGGTTTATCCCCCTAGTTTGGTACACGGTGATTAAACTAATTTTCTTCGTCCTGCAGATTGAAGCGATGTACTCCAAAGTGAACAAGAAGAAGACGATTAGAGATGACCCCCGAGTCTCTCCAAACCCGGCTTTTCAACAGCTTCCGCCAATGAAGATGGCCGCGGTAAATGAAACCGCCCAGGGCTCTCTAAACGCAGTTTTCGAAAGCCCCCCACTGCCGGCGAACCCACCCGCGCACCCCGAAGAGAATTTATACGAGAGTATATGTGAGATGAGCAGCCATGCTTTGTAGCTACCACTGAGAGTTTTCAGCACTGACACTAATACTTGCACTGATTCCAGTTTGGTAAATCTGTTGAAAAGTCTGGAGCAAGTGAAGCAAGATCACAGTGTTGTGGGGCAGAATGAAACAATGCAGATATTGCTTTTACTTTCTAAATTCCTGCCAGCGGGCATTTTATTGAAATTGCTGACTCTGTAACAGGCATAATATGAATTTAGCAATCCATGGCAACACTCCGGGGCACATGCCCCCCCCCCAGTTTCGGCCCTGCTTAGGTGGATGCAGAATCAGTGTGGACAAGGTACATTAACTGCTGCAGCCCCGGAAGATTTTACCCCCTTCCTGACCAGAGCACCTTTTACATTTAATTTGGCACTGCGTTGCTTTAACTGACAATTGCGCGGTCATGCAACGCTGAACCCAAAGGAAATTTGCGTCCCTTTTTTTTTACCACAAATAGAGCTTTCTTTTGGTGGTATTTTTTTTTTTTTTTTTCGCTATAAACAAAAAAAAACAAAAATATATATATATATAATTTTTTTTTTTTTTTTGCTATAATAAATATCCCCAAAAATGTTTTTAAAAAACAAATTTTCAGTTTAGGCCAATATGTATTCTTCTACATATTTTTGGTAAAAAAAAATACCAATAAGCGTATATTGATTGTTTTGCGCAAAAGTTATAGCTTCTACAAACTATGGGAAAGATGTATGGCATTTTTATAGCATTTTTAATTTTTTTTATACTAGTAATGGCAGTGACCTGTGATTTTTAGTGGTACTGCAACATTGCGGCGGACAGATCGGACACTTTTGACATTTATACAGCGATCAGAGCTATAAAAATGCACTGATTACTGTGTAAATGTCTCTGGTAGGGAAGGGGTTTACACTAGGGGGCGATCAAGGGGTTAAATGTGTTCCCTCGTTAGTTTTTTTAACTGTATGGGGATAGGACTGACTGGGGAAGGAGACATATTGTTGTTCCTACTTAGTAGGAACAAACGATATGTCTCCTCTCCCCTGACAGAACAGGGATCTGTGTGTTTACACACGCAAATCCCCGTGCTGGCTCTCGTGCATGCGATCACGGGTGACCGGCGGCGATCAGGCCCGCCGACCACGCGCATGGGGTCCCCCTGCCGTGCCGCGGGGCATGCCTCCGGCGGCTCTTAAAGGGAACAAGGTACCTATACGTTGTTTTGCGCAGTCGTGCCATTTTGCCGACGTATATCGGCATTAGAGCCGGTTGGCAAGTGGTTAAAGCTGAATTCCAGGTTGATGTAAAAATACACCAATAAGTGCTGATTATTCATTAAAAATGAAGAAATTTATTTTTAAATGCAGCAACTGTAAGTACTTGACATCCGCCTCATCCAGACTCATGTTAAGCAAAACTGAACGGGAGAGGGAAGGGCAGGACTAGGAGCCAATCAAGTGTGGTGGAGCATACATGTGCTGACTAGTGGTGCACTGAAATGAAAATTCCCGATGCCGAAATCAAAAATTCAGGAGGCACTTGGCTGAAACCAAAAAGTTTAAAAAAAAAAAAAATATATATATATATATATATATATATATAAAATAATTTTATTATATTTAACTTTTTAATTAATATCATGAATTTAAATGAATATGAATTTATTGTCGCCCATTATCGGCACCTTTTTGAAGCGGTGTTAAAAATCCTGCTTGCTGCATTTTTGGTCAGCACCTCCCCATTTGAAATGCACTGAAAACTTGGGAAGAATGCATCATAAATGCACCCATGTTGTGTTTTTGATGCATATTTTTGAGTTACGTGACCTATGAAAAATTACACCATAAGCACGGTAAAATTGCGGGCATTTTCAGCAGCCATTATCGGTATCTTTTTTTTTTTTTTTTTTTTTGCTTTCAGCAGAACGCTAAAAACCCTATTTTTGGCCAAGAATTTTTGGTGCATCACGAGTGCTGACAAAGGGAGAGCAGAAGGATGATATAGCGGTATAGCCCTGCTCCTTCACTGTCCAATCATAGACTGTGGAGAAAGGAGATAACCTGCCTGTATTGTTTAACCCCTTCCCACGTATATATGTGGCAGTGTGCTTTATGGCACTATAGAGATATAGAGAGAGAGATAGATATATATCTATAGATAGAGTTATATATATTATGAGAGATCTCTCTCTCTATCTAGATATAGATATATATATATTATAGAGTGTGTGTGTGTAACTGGCTTTGCTGGGAGTGCGCTTAATTGGTGCCCCCAGCATTATGACTGCGCTGTCGCCAATAGCTCCCGGGTCACTGTGTACGATTGGGAGCCTGTGGGACAGACTCCTGATCATGTGATTGCTGTGACAGCCAATCACAGAGATCCCATGTAATGAACTCGTAAAAAGGGTTAACTGTTTAAATCTCAGAGCTGGCTGGAGAGAATCACAAACTCTTTGGCAGGTAATACAGCATATATATATATATATTAATTATATAATATTTAGACTGTTTATTTAGCTGCATGCCTGGAATTCAGCTTTAAACTGTGGCACGTCTTAGGGGCACCTTCACACTCTGAAGAGCGGTCTGCGTTCGGATCGCTTTTTAAAGAGCATTTGACAGGTGGTGAGAAAGCCTCCCCGCCGACTGCTTTAAACCCCCTTGAACACCGCAGTAGCGCACCACAACCGCATGCATTGCGCGCAGTTTCCGGTGTGTTTGCAGAACAGCCTATTTCACTTTGATGGGTCACGCTCGGCTGCCGCTGTGCCTGCCAAAAGTTTCAGGGGGGTATAATTCCTGCCGCGGCTACACCATGTGCCCACTGCCTCTGCAGCTAAATGGGGAGCGGTTGGCTGTAAAAACACGGCTCAACCGTGGGGGTTTTCACCGACTCTCAATTGCTATTGTGAACAAGCCCTTAAGGCTCTGTTATTGGTGACAGTTCGGAGGGTTTGATTATATAATGTACATTACAAATAGCTTTATATACAGGGGGGCGATTATTTTTATAGATACATGTGTAAATGTTTTAGGATATTGTCGACACTGAACATTTCTGAGATAAAGTTCTGGTCTCTGGGGAAAAATGTTTCCAACGAACAGCCGACTTCCCTCTAATAATCACTCAGTAGGTAGCCTGTGTTGAGCTCCGCTGAGTAGAGAGATGTGGGCTGGACTGTAATACATAGAAATCTCCCGCCAGCTTTTAGCCAGACAGATGCTGCAATCTGCATGCACTTTACTGCAAAATGCATCATTTGTATACATGTCTTATATATAGAATGTAATATACACGGCTTTCATATAGTTATTGCACCGGTCACGCCCCAGTTTTACGTTCGTCTGTCCACGCTCCTAGTAGTTCCACGCTATGCGGCGTATGTGGAACCACATGGAGCCGCTACTCTATTGGCTGGTCTTTGGGTTCTTTGCATGGCCAGAGACCATTGCATTCACTCCTATGGAAGGGCTGTTATATTTTGATAGACAACCACTCAGCCGGAATGAATGTGATTTTTTTTTTTTTTTTTTTTTTTTCCCAGGAATGCTGGGCTCTCCCTCTGCTCGTCCTCTTGCCACTTTGGCAATCCATTGGCTTCAGTGCATTGTGAGTCACTGACCTGCAGTAAATGTGCAGAATTAGGATTTCTACCTTCACTGGCTGCATGCTTTGTTCCAGGTTTGGCAATGCCGATATCACCAGGCCACTGTTATTTCTAGAAGGAGGTCAGCAATGACACTGCAGTGATCCAGTGCAATCCTTCGATGTGGTGGCTGCATTTGTTTTCTTCAGATTTAGGAATATTTTCTGCAAGTACAGAAAAATGCCCATTGATCCTGATAGAAATCCAGTGTCCTTGTGACTTCATCTGCACTGAAATGATATCTAAAGTAATGTTATTCACTTCCTAGCTATTTTCTGTGGCTTTGGTTGTCTCCTTAGTAATGCAGATGAGAGAGGGAGGAAGGTCCAAATCAGGAGCAAGCAGCGTGACAACCAGTGCCTGGACAAGGTCATCTAGAGCCCAGGGGGAACATGCCAAACTATGCCCCCCCCCCCAATAATGTATGAGTATTGTGTGTTAAACCCCCCCCCCAAAAAAAAGGAGCAGCAGTCTGCATGCTAAGCATAAATTCCCCCTCTAGCCAGGTCATATCTGCCCCCTGCTACACCCCCCCCAGCACAAATGTTTGCCCCCCTAGCTCAAATCCCGTTTCCCCAAATCCCCCCCAGCACATCGCTCCTCCCAGCAAAAACCCCCTCTCAAATCTCCCCTCCTAGCACAAATACCCTCCAATCATGCCTACTAGCACAACCCCCCCCTCCCAAAAAATTCCCCTGCTAGCACAAATCCTCCTTTCCCTCTACCATATTGCCTCTTCTAGCACAAATCCTATCCCCCTCCCAACATAAAGCCCCCCAAATCTAGCACCCCCCCCTCTAAATTTCCCCTCCTAGAACAATTTGTACCCCCCACCCCAATCTCCTTGTGTCGCCCCCCCCCCCAATCTCCTTGCGTTGGCCCCCTCCGCATGTCACATGATACCCCTGTCCCAGCCCTGGTGACAACCTTACTCCTCCCATATATACAATGTTGTCACCCTAGAACTGGAAATATGATACCGGTGTTCTGCCGAGAAAGTCCCCCCCCCGGCTGATAAGGACTCCCCAGTATTGCGCAGGCTCAGCGCTTGCGCAGTACGAGCCGCTGAAAATAGCCAAAGCTGAACACCTGTGAGTCAGCTGTACACGGCGCCTGTAACAGGGCCCCTCGCTTCGCTCACCACGCTTCGGGCACGGCCTCGCTTCACTCACCATATTATTATTCTAACTCTATGTCCACTTGGTTGGTGGGGCTTGAACCTGGACTCAGGTCAGTATGTAGTGCGCAGGCGCCGTGTAGCGCTGACGATCAGCTGTTCAACTTCGGAGACTTTCAGCGGCTCCGTAGTCGTTCTTACTGCGCAAGCGCAGCACAGGTGGGGGGTCCTTATCCGCCGGGGGGGAACTTTCTCGGCAAGACACCGGCTTAGGAAATGAAAAGAAATACAGCCTGAAAAACAATGCAGCCGCTACATTTTAGGACTAGTAAACTCCAATATGTTACAGATTGGTTCTTGTATCAAGATATGCTTTCATTTTAAACACGCGGCAACTCATAGTAGCCAATCAGATTTTTATTCAGCAGTTCATAATAAAAAATCACTTTTGATTGGCTGCTAGGGCAGATTATGGCACCTTGCACTTTACCTAAGCCTGCCATGCCTGAGAACATAGACTAAGCTCATCATACACATTGCAATCTATACAATCTCCATTGGATATGCCAAGAGATATGTAGTACAAGGGCCTGCCTGATTGGTTAGTCCTCATATTACATAGTTTTAGTAAATCTTAAAGTGGTTCTGAATAGTGGGGCGCCGAAATGAGAATTCTGGTGCAGAATCTGGGCCATTTTCGAAAGCCAATATCGTCACCTTTTTTTTCTTTCAGTACGACGCTGAAAGCCTTATTTTTGGCGTACAAAATTTCAGTGCATCTCTAATTCTGAAGGTACGAGGTTTTCGTTTACCATAATGCATTTTATGTATTAAATGCAGCTTCCCCCCCCCCACACCTTTATACTTACCTGATCTCAATCCAACGATGTGCAGGAGAGCAGCAGCTCTTGGCTCTCTTTCCTCATTGGATAGAGGGGCAGCAGCGGGAGCCATTGGCTCCTCTTGCTGTGAATCACAGCCATTGAGGAGAGAGAGCAGGGGCGGTGGGGTCGAGCCATGCTCTGTGGGTCAATGGACACACAGCCAGCTTGGGATTGAGCACGCGGCTTGTTATGGGGGCATTTGGCAGGGGGGGGGGCCCATAGCACTTGCGGTCGGGGGGGGGGGGGCCCAGAAGAGGAGGAACGGGGTTGCTCTGTGCAAAACCATTACACAGGAGGTAAGGATGACATGTTTGTTATTTAAAAATAAAAAATAAATTCATTTAGAATGACTTTAAATTGATTGTACTGTGAGATTGTATGGTGACCCTTACACTGACTCGAGACTTGGGAATGGGAAACGATTATCTGAGATATAAATAAATTGTTAATTTACACTGGCTGTGACTCTGTATATAGACTGGTTGTATGTTATGGAGATAAACGTCTTTTATGGCACAATATGAGTCGCGCTTATTGTTATTACACCAGTTATACATGAATATTGTCAAAAGTATTGGGACGCCTGCCTTTACACGCACATGAACTTTAATGGTCTCCCAGTCTTAGTCTGTAGGGTTCAATAATGAGTTGGCCCACCCTTTGCAGCTATTACAGCTTCAACTCTTCTGGGAAGGCTGTCCACAAGGTTTAGGAGTGTGTCTATGGGAATGTTTGACCATTCTTCCAGAAGTGCATTTGTGAGGTCAGGCACTGATGTTGGACAAGCAGGCCTAGCTCGCAGTCTCCACTCTAATTCATCCCAAAGGTGTTCTATGGGGTTGAGGTCAGGACTCTGTGCAGGCCTCTAGTTCCTCCACCCCAAACTTGCTCATCCATGTCCTTGGAAATGGGAATAAATACTGTAGCTGCTGACTTTTAATAAAAGGACAATTATCTGTCTCAGGGATCCCACGCTGTCGCCCCCCTTCCCCCCGAAAGGTGGAAAATGTGGCAGTGGAGGAGGGGGGGGGGAGCAAACAAGCGGAGCTTCCGCTTTTGGGTGGAGCTTCGCTTTAAGGAGCTTACAATCTAAAGTCCCTGCATGTATACATACGCCTACTACAGCTGACTTAGACAGGGGCCGATTAACCTACCAGCATGTTTGGAGCTTGGGAGGAAACCAGAGTACCCAGAGGAAATCCATACACGTAAAGGGGAAAAACAGCAAACTCAGAGCAGATAGTGTCCTGACTGGAAGTTGAACCAGGAACCCCAGTGCTGCGAGGCGGACATGCTAATTTGCAGCAAGTGATTGTATGAATGGGACAGATGACTGTTGCACATGATCAGAGTTTAAATAAAAGACGTAAAGTTCATTTTAAAGGCCCCCTGCACACTGAATGTTTAGCGCCAGTGCATGAGGCTCACCTGCTGGTTGCTGCCTGGCTTACCAGTGCCCATCAATGCTGACCGCTAAAAACTGACCTACCCGACCATTACACTGACCTACCCAACCATTACACTGACCTTCCTGACCATTACACTGACCTTCCTGACCATTACACTGACCCACACTGACCTAGCTGATCCACACTGACCTACCTGACCATTACATGTGACGTCAGACTTCAGGTGACCGTGACCTCTGGCTCGTCCTGCAGCTCAGCCGTAGTGTGCAGCGCCGGTGTGCCCCTCCCAGTAGACAGTAGGCAGCCGTGGACAGGAGAAGAGAGCCGAGCGGGGATCTCATAGTGACGCAGCCGCATTGTAATTCCCGCCTTCTGGAGCCTGCAGCGCCTATGATGGACATCAATCGTCCCGCGCGCCCGGCATTGGACCAGTGGGACGTCCATCGTAGGTGCTTGCAGGCTCCAGAAGGTGGGACCTGCTATGTCACTCGGCCACGCTCCGAATCAGATCGATCCCCGCTTGGGGCTTATAATAGTTATGTGAATGCCCGAGACCCAGGGCTTTTTGGGGACCCACTCGGGGCTCCAGCCTCGAGTGTTTTTATATCTTTTTAATGTTTTTATAGCTGCAGCTTTTGATCCGGCCTTCTCCAGGCACTTCCTGTTATTAGGGTGACAACACTCCGTCCCTGCCTCCTAGTTGTGCTTGCTGGGCTTCTGATGGAGACTACAAGTGGTTGTTTCAACACAAACGGCACAGGCATGGTCCACCGTTCTCACCATCAGGAAACCCGTCCTGAGAAATGCCATGCAGCCATCACTAGAGTCCATGTAATGCTGTCCCCCCTCTACATTGTAAAGCGCTGCATAAACTGTTGGCGCTATATAAATCGTGAATAATAATAATGTAGTCCAGAAGTAGTTGCAGGAGCGCAGCAGGACTGTGGTTTTGGGATTGGTTGAAAATAAGTATTTAATGTAAAAATGTCAGTTGTGAATGATACAGAGTGGTTTGACAAACCAAGTTTCATTTGATTAGGCCTCAAGGGAAGAAGAATAACTAATCCTATTCCTTGCTGCAGCACTCCCCACTTCTCTCTCATGCTCCGAGTTGTTGGCAGGCCTTGGCTGACCTTCTGTACAATGCAGAGATGATGGTCCTGCATTCTACTTGGTTACGTTGGGCTGCGACCGCCATCCAGAGCACCATAAACAAAAGACTTGGGGGGGCGACCTGTCATACAGATGGCGGGAGCCTGACAGAGCTGGGGGTAAGGTAAGTATTACAGCTTACAGTGCATCCGGAAAGTATTCACAGCGCTTCACTTTTTCCAGAAAATGCATTAAATCCATTATTTTCCATAAAATTCTACCCCATAATGACAACGTGAAAGAAGTTTGTTTGAAATATTTGCAAATTTATTAATAATAAAAACTAAAAAAAATCCCATGTACATAAGTATTCACAGCCTTTGCCATGACATTCAAAATTGAGCTTAGGTATATCCTGTTTCTACTGATCATCCCTGAGATGTTTCTACAGCTTGAGTGGAGACCACCTGTGGTAAATTCAGTTGATTGGGCATGAGTTGGAAAAGGCACACACCCGTCTATATGAGGTCCCACAGTTAGTGCATG
The DNA here is from genome assembly GCF_042186555.1 of Aquarana catesbeiana. NCBI lineage: Eukaryota > Metazoa > Chordata > Amphibia > Anura > Ranidae > Aquarana > Aquarana catesbeiana. The sequence goes on along the minus strand of NC_133335.1, from coordinate 23,261,094 downwards.
TCAGAGCACCAACCAAGCCATGAAGTCCAAGGAATTGTCTGTAGACCTCCGAGACAGGATTGTATGGAAGCCCAGATCTGGGGAAGGGTACAGAAACATTTCTGCAGCATTGAAGGTCCCAAATGAGCACAGTGGCCTCCATCATCTGGAAATGGAAGAAGTTTAGAACCGACAGGACTCTTCCTAGGGTGGGCCGCCCGGCTAAGCTGAACGATCGGGGGAGAAGGGCCTTAGTCAGGGAGGTGACCAAGAAATCTGTGATCACTCTGACAGAGCTCCAGCATTTCTCTGTGGTGAGAGGAGAACCTTCCAGAAGAACAACCATTTCTGCAGCACTCCACCAATCAGGCCTGTATGGTAGAGTGGCCAGACAGCCCGTCTGGAGTTTGCCAAAAGGCACCTGAAGGACTCTTAGACCACGATACACAAAATTCTCTGGTCCGATGAAACAAAGATTGAACTCTTTGGCCTGAATGGCAGACTGGGATGAAGGTTCATTTTCCAACAGGACAACCACCCTAAGCACACAGCCAAGATAACAAAGGAGTGGCTATGGGCCAACTCTGCGTATGTCCTTGAGTGGCCCAGCCAGAGCCCAGACTTGAACTCGAGTGAACATCTCTGAAGAGATCTGAAAATGGCTGTGCACCGACCCTCCCCATCCAACCTGATGGAGCTTGGGAGGTCCTACAAAGAAGAATGAGAGAAACTGCCCAAAAATAGATGTGCCAAGCTTGTAGCATCATACTCAAAAATACTTGAGGCTGTAATTGGTGCCAAAAGTGCTTCAACAAAGTATTGAGCTGTGTTAGATGTACTGGCAGATTTAGTTCCACTAACAAATTGAAGCCAAACTCCTGCTCACGCTGCAGTTACAGCAAACAGTTTTGTTCTTTTTGAGATAAAGGTTTTACATAAATAAATAAAAGCTGACCATCGTAAGTCAGTGGTAAATGGTTTGTCTCAACACCCTGCTACATCTGCAGGACAGCTTGTTCTGTTGAAAAACAACAGACTTACTGGCTGGATCACCAGGTGCAAATAAAAGAAAGAAAGTCTAAACTAGAAAACCAATGCATCACATCTAAGAATTGGTAAGCTGTGATCTAATAAATGTTTGCTTTTAGGTTTAATACCGCTTTAATGAGTGTTTAACCTTTGCAATGCAGTGGGCCCCTCTGCCAGGGTGTTTTTTTTTTTTTTTCGTGCCTGGAGTGGGGCTTTAATTATAAGAGCCCGAAGCTTAGGCAGAATCTCGGTGACAATGGGCATCTTTCTTCATACTTTTTGCATCTCTTTCACTACTCTAAGGCCCCTTTCACACTGGAGCGGTTTTCAGGCGGTATTGCGCTAAAAATACCGCCTGAAAACCGCTCCTAAACAGCCTCCGCTGTTTGTTCAGTGTGAAAGCCCGAGGGCTTTCACACTGAAGCGGTGCGCAGGCAGGGCGGTGAAAAAAGTCCTGCAAACCGCTTTTTTGGAGCGGGGAAGGAGCGGTGTATTCACCGCTCCTTCCCCGCTCCTGCCCATTGAAATCAATGGGACAGCGCGGCTATACCGCGGCAATACCGCGGCTATAGCCGCGCTGTACGAGGGATTTTAACCCTTTTTCGGCCGCCAGCGGGGGTTAAAACCGCACCGCTAGCGGCCGAATACCACAGCAAGAACGACGGTACAGCAGCGCTGTTGTACCGCCGACGCCCCCACCGCCCCAGTGTGAAAGGGGCCTTACTACCACGGTTGGCATTCGATACACTTTAAATCGGTTCATTATCTCTAGAGGAAGTTGCTCAATTTTGGGCAATTAAACAGAAAGTTGTATCAGACTCACCATAATTTTCCTTTTCTGGTGCCTATCCATGGCAGTTTACTATCACATGTATGCTGCCATGGAGGCACCAGGATGATGCCAGATGAATGGTGTTGCTGGCAATTATGTCATTGATGATATTAAAGGACAACTGGACTGAACCCACCCAGACAGGGAAGGATGGTATAAATAAATAAATAAAAAAACTATAAATTTAATAAAATATCAATTTAAAAAAAGATATATTTAATAGAAATACAATAAAGTCATTTATAAAAATTAATTCTATATACAGTATCTCACAAAACTGAGTACACCCCTCACATTTTTCTAAATATTTTATTCTATCTTTTCATGTGACAACACTGAAGAAATGACACTTTGCTACAATGTAAAGTAGTGAGTGTACAGCTTGCATAACGGTGTAAATTTGCTGTCCCCTCAAAATAACTCAACACACAGCCATTAATGTCTAAACCACTGGCAACAAAAGTGAGTACACCCCTAAGTGAAAAATGTCCAAAGTGTCAGTATTTTGTGTGGCCACCATTATTTTCCAGCACTGCCTTAACCCTTCTGGGCAAGGAGTTCACCAGAGCTTCACAAGTTGCTACTGGAGTCCTCTTCCACTCCTCCAGAGATAAAGAGAAGGCGAGAGGCAGACCTAGGTTATTAAAACAGTGCCACATCCAGTAATCAAGATACATACAAAAAGGGGTTCCTTGTGCTCCACCTTCCATTTGAGGATGCCCCACAGATGCTCAATAGGGTTTAGGTCTGGAGACATGCTTGGCCAGTCCATCACCTTTACCCTCAGCTTCTTTAGCAAGGCAGTGGTCATCTTGGAGGTGTGTTTGGGGTCGTTATCATGTTGGAATACTGCCCTGCGGCCCAGTCTCCGAAGGGAGGGGATCATGCTCTGCTTCAGTATGTCACAGCACATGTTGGCATTCATGGTTCCCTCAATGAACTGTAGCTCCCCAGTGCCAGCAGCACTCATGTAGCCCCAGACCATGACACACCCACCACCATGCTTGACTGCAGGAAAGACACACTTGTCTTTGTACTCCTCACTTGGTTGCCGCCACACACGCCACCTCTTCAACCTCTGCAGCAATGCTGGCAGCACTCATACGTCCATGGCCGTCTTTAATTTTGATTGGGCCCTGGGCAAACATTTTCTTGGGGCCCCCCCTCCATTCTGAGATATACAAAAAAATAGCAGGTAGACTCAAAATCAGTTTACTGCAGCAGATCACGCAGCGATTGCAATTGTTTGCCAGAGGTTACAGCCTATCATTACTTCTCAATGGCTGGTTTCTAGAGGTTACAACACATAATTTCTGCTTGCCGATTGGTTGCTAGAGGTTAATGTACATTATTAGCGCTCACTAATTGGTTGCTAGGGGTTACAGCACATCATTAGCACTTACTGATTGGTTGCTAGAGATTAAAGCAGATCACTACTGTTTGCTGATTGGTTGCTAGAGGTTCATGCACATCATTACCTCTCACTGAGCAGTGGAGCAATCCCAAATAATTGAGCAAGTAAAGGGGCACATTAATACACATACTACAGGAGAGGTTCAGAGACTGCGGACATACTGCAGGAGACAATCAGAGACTGCGGACATACTGCAGGAGATTACCAGAGACTGCGGACATACTGCAGGAGACAATCAGAGACTGCGGACATACTGCAGGAGACAATCAGAGACTGCGGACATACTGCAGGAGACAATCAGAGACTGCGGAAATACTGCAGGAGACACTCAGAGACTGCGGACATACTGCAGGAGACAATCAGAGACTGCGGACATACTGCAGGAGATTACCAGAGACTGCGGACATACAGCAGGAGACAATCAGAGACTGCGGACATACTGCAGGAGACACTCAGAGACTGCGGACATACTACAGGAGATTACCAGAGACTGCGGACATACTGCAGGAGACAATCAGAGACTGCGGACATACTGCAGGAGATTACCAGAGACTGCGGACATACTGCAGGAGATTACCAGAGACTGCGGACATACTGTAGGAGACAATCAGAGACTGCGGAAATACTGCAGGAGACACTCAGAGACTGCGGACATACTGCAGGAGATTACGAGTGACTGCGGACATACTGCAGGAGACAATCAGAGACTGCGGAAATACTGCAGGAGATTACCAGAGACTGCGGACATACTGCAGGAGATTACCAGAGACTGCGGACATACTGCAGGAGATTACCAGAGACTGCGGACATACTGCAGGAGACACTCAGAGACTGCGGACATACTGCAGGAGACAATCAGAGACTGCGGACATACTGCAGGAGACAATCAGAGACTGTGGACATACTGCAGGAGACAATCAGAGACTGCGGATATACTGCAGGAGATTACCAGAGACTGCAGACATACTGCAGGAGACAATCAGAGACTGCGGACATACTGCAGGAGATTACCAGAGACTGCGGACATACTGCAGGAGATTACCAGAGACTGCGGACATACTGCAGGAGACAGTCAGAGACTGCGGACATACTGCAGGAGACACTCAGAGACTGCGGACATACTACAGGAGATTACGAGAGACTGCAGACATACTGCAGGAGACAATCAGAGATTGCGGACATACTGCAGGAGATTACCAGAGACTGTGGACATACTGCAGAAGACAATTAAAGACTGCGGACATACTGCAGGAGACAATCAGAGACTGCGGACATACTGCAGGAGACAATCAGAGACTGCGGACATACTGCAGGAGATTACCAGAGACTGCGGACATACTGCAGGAGACAATCAGAGACTGCGGAAATACTGCAGGAGATTACCAGAGACTGCGGACATACTGCAGGAGATTACCAGAGACTGCGGACATACTACAGGAGATTACCAGAGACTGCGGACATACTACAGGAGATTACCAGAGACTGCGGACATACTGCAGGAGACAATCAGAGACTGCGGACATACTGCAGGAGACAATCAGAGACTGCGGACATACTGCAGGAGATTACCAGAGACTGCGGACATACTGCAGGAGACAATCAGAGACTGCGGACATACTGCAGGAGACAATCAGAGACTGCGGACATACTGCAGGAGACAATCAGAGACTGCGGAAATACTGCAGGAGACACTCAGAGACTGCGGACATACTGCAGGAGACAATCAGAGACTGCGGACATACTGCAGGAGACAATCAGAGACTGCGGACATACTGCAGGAGATTACCAGAGACTGCGGACATACAGCAGGAGATTACCAGAGACTGCGGACATACTGCAGGAGACAATCAGAGACTGCGGACATACTGCAGGAGACAATCAGAGACTGCGGACATACTGCAGGAGATTACCAGAGACTGCGGACATACTGCAGGAGATTACCAGAGACTGCGGACATACTGTAGGAGACAATCAGAGACTGCGGAAATACTGCAGGAGACACTCAGAGACTGCGGACATACTGCAGGAGATTACGAGTGACTGCGGACATACTGCAGGAGACAATCAGAGACTGCGGAAATACTGCAGGAGATTACCAGAGACTGCGGACATACTGCAGGAGATTACCAGAGACTGCGGACATACTGCAGGAGATTACCAGAGACTGCGGACATACTGCAGGAGACACTCAGAGACTGCGGACATACTGCAGGAGACAATCAGAGACTGCGGACATACTGCAGGAGACAATCAGAGACTGCGGACATACTGCAGGAGACAATCAGAGACTGTGGACATACTGCAGGAGACACTCAGAGACTGCGGACATACAGCAGGAGACAATCAGAGACTGCGGATATACCGCAGGAGATTACCAGAGACTGCGGACATACTGCAGGAGATTACCAGAGACTGCGGACATACTGCAGGAGACAGTCAGAGACTGCGGACATACTGCAGGAGATTACGAGAGACTGCAGACATACTGCAGGAGACAATCAGAGATTGCGGACATACTGCAGGAGATTACCAGAGACTGTGGACATACTGCAGGAGACAATTAAAGACTGCGGACATACTGCAGGAGACAATCAGAGACTGCGGACATACTGCAGGAGACAATCAGAGACTGCGGACATACTGCAGGAGATTACCAGAGACTGCGGACATACTGCAGGAGACAATCAGAGACTGCGGAAATACTGCAGGAGATTACCAGAGACTGCGGACATACTGCAGGAGATTACCAGAGACTGCGGACATACTACAGGAGATTACCAGAGACTGCGGACATACTACAGGAGATTACCAGAGACTGCGGACATACTGCAGGAGACAATCAGAGACTGCGGACATACTGCAGGAGACAATCAGAGACTGCAGACATACTGCAGGAGATTACCAGAGACTGCGGACATACTGCAGGAGACAATCAGAGACAGCGGAAATACTGCAAGAGACACTCAGAGACTGCGGACATACTGCAGGAGATTACCAGAGACTGCGTACATACTGCAGGAGACAATCAGAGACTGTGGAAATACTGCAGGAGATTACCAGAGACTGCGGACATACTGCAGGAGATTACCAGAGACTGCGGATATACTACAGGAGACACTCAGAGACTGCGGACATACTGCAGGAGATTACCAGAGACTGCGGACATACTGCAGGAGACAATCAGAGACTGTGGACATACTGCAGGAGATTACCAGAGACTGCGGACATACTGCAGGAGACAATCAGAGACTGCGGACATACTGCAGGAGATTACCAGAGACTGCGGACATACTGCAGGAGACACTCAGAGACTGCGGACATACTGCAGGAGATTACCAGAGACTGCAGACATACTGCAGGAGACAATCAGAGACTGCGGACATACTGCAGGAGATTACCAGAGACTGCGGACATACTGCAGGAGACAATCAGAGACTGCGGACATACTGCAGGAGACAATCAGAGACTGCGGACATACTGCAGGAGATTACCAGAGACTGCGTACATACTGCAGGAGACAATCAGAGACTGTGGAAATACTGCAGGAGATTACCAGAGACTGCGGACATACTGCAGGAGATTACCAGAGACTGCGGATATACTACAGGAGACACTCAGAGACTGCGGACATACTGCAGGAGATTACCAGAGACTGCGGACATACTGCAGGAGACAATCAGAGACTGTGGACATACTGCAGGAGACACTCAGAGACTGCGGACATACTGCAGGAGACAATCAGAGACTGCGGACATACTGCAGGAGATTACCAGAGACTGCGGACATACTGCAGGAGACACTCAGAGACTGCGGACATACTGCAGGAGATTACCAGAGACTGCAGACATACTGCAGGAGACAATCAGAGACTGCGGACATACTGCAGGAGATTACCAGAGACTGCGGACATACTGCAGGAGATTACCAGAGACTGCGGACATACTGCAGGAGATTACCAGAGACTGCGGACATACTGCAGGAGACAATCAGAGATTGCGGACATACTGCAGGAGACAATCAGAGACTGCGGACATACTGCAGGAGACAATCAGAGACTGCGGACATACTGCAGGAGACACTCAGAGACTGCGGACATACTGCAGGAGATTACCAGAGACTGCGGACATACTGCAGGAGATTACCAGAGACTGCGGACATACTGCAGGAGACAATCAGAGACTGCGGACATACTGCAGGAGACACTCAGAGACTGCGGACATACTACAGGAGATTACCAGAGACTGCAGACATACTGCAGGAGACAATCAGAGACTGCGGACATACTGCAGGAGATTACCAGAGACTGTGGACATACTGCAGGAGACAATTAAAGTGCGGACATACTGCAGGAGACAATCAGAGACTGCGGACATACTACAGGAGACAATCAGAGACTGCAGACATACTGCAGGAGACAATCAGAGACTGCGGATGTCACGGGCATGGCCAGAGCGGAGGCTGTTGGAGAGGACTGTATGCAAGCCTGTTGCCCACCGATTATGGGCCCTAGCATTTGGGGGAATGGTGCTCTCTGTGAGCTGTATGCCTGGGGACCCTGGGGTTGATGTTACTATGGATTCAGCTCCATGTCCCCCCAAAACACACAGACTCTGGAACCCTTTATATGCCATATTAGAATGGTGACTGATTTATACCATTGGGACTCATACTGTTAAATGCTAATGTCATCAATTCTGCTATAATGTGTTTAGTGTGGCTCTAAGAGTCTTTTCACCCATTGTTGTTTATGTTAATTGAGAGAGCTGATCACATTAGCCACCAGCACTGGCTAATAGACGAATGGTCTGGGCTGAGGAGGGGGGAGATTGTTGTTTGTATTGTTGGTTGTAATTAGCTCCAGCTATTGTGTTTATATTAATGTGTGAAGCTCGGTGCCTACAAGACTGTCATCTGGTCTGGGTACATTTTGTAGTAAATTAGCTCATGTTAATTAGGTTAGCTTTGAGTCATCCCTGCTTTATAAAGGTCTGTGAAATCTCAAAATAAAAGGCAGTTCTGATGTACTCCAAGACTGGTGTTGTCTAGTTCTTGGGGTTCCTATAGCCAGATCCATTGGACTCGTGTTCCAGAACTTAGGAAGCGGTATATGACGGAAGCACTCAAGCGGAGTGTGGGGCGTTCCGTGACAGCGGACATACTGCAGGAGATTACCAGAGACTGCGGACATACTGCGGGAGACAATCAGAGACTGCGGAAATACTGCAGGAGATTACCAGAGACAGCGGACATACTACAGGAGATTACCAGAGACTGCGGACATACTACAGGAGATTACCAGAGACTGCGGACATACTACAGGAGATTACCAGAGACTGCGGACATACTGCAGGAGACAATCAGAGACTGCGGACATACTGCAGGAGACAATCAGAGACTGCGGACATACTGCAGGAGATTACCAGAGACTGCGGACATGCTACAGGAGACAATCAGAGACTGCGGACATACTCCAGGAGACACTCAGAGACTGCGGACATACTACAGGAGATTACCAGAGACTGCAGACATACTGCAGGAGACAATCAGAGACTGCGGACATACTGCAGGAGATTACCAGAGAATGTGGACATACTGCAGGAGACAATTAAAGACTGCTGACATGCTGCAGGAGACAATCAGAGACTGCGGACATACTGCAGGAGACAATCAGAGAGTGCGGACATACTGCAGGAGATTACCAGAGACTGCGGACATACTGCAGGAGACAATCAGAGACTGCGGACATACTGCAGGAGACAATCAGAGACTGCGGACATACTGCAGGAGACACTCAGAGACTGTGGACATACTACAGGAGATTACCAGAGACTGCGGACATACTGCAGGAGACAATCAGAGACTGCAGACATACTGCAGGAGATTACCAGAGACTGCGGACATACTGCAGGAGATTACCAGAGACTGCGGACATACTGTAGGAGACAATCAGAGACTGCGGAAATACTGCAGGAGACACTCAGAGACTGCGGACATACTGCAGGAGATTACGAGTGACTGCGGACATACTGCAGGAGACAATCAGAGACTGCGGAAATACTGCAGGAGATTACCAGAGACTGCGGACATACTGCAGGAGATTACCAGAGACTGCGGACATTCTACAGGAGATTACCAGAGACTGCGGACATACTGCAGGAGATTAACAGAGACTGCGGACATACTGCAGGAGACACTCAGAGACTGCGGACATACTGCAGGAGACACTCAGAGACTGCGGACATACTGCAGGAGACAATCAGAGACTGCTGACATACTGCAGGAGACAATCAGGGACTGCGGAAATACTGCAGGAGACACTCAGAGACTGCGGACATACTGCAGGAGACAATCAGAGACTGCGGACATACTGCAGGAGATTACCAGAGACTGCGGACATACAGCAGGAGACAATCAGAGACTGCGGACATACTGCAGGAGACAATCAGAGACTGCGGACATACTGCAGGAGACAATCAGAGACTGCGGAAATACTGCAGGAGACACTCAGAGACTGCGGACATACTGCAGGAGATTACCAGAGACTGCGGACATACTGCAGGAGACAATCAGAGACTGCAGAAATACTGCAGGAGATTACCAGAGACTGCGGACATACTGCAGGAGATTACCAGAGACTGCGGACATACTGCAGGAGATTACCAGAGACTGCGGACATACTGCAGGAGACACTCAGAGACTGCGGACATACTGCAGGAGACAATCAGAGACTGCGGACATACTGCAGGAGACAATCAGAGACTGCGGAAATACTGCAGGAGACACTCAGAGACTGCGGACATACAGCAGGAGACAATCAGAGACTGCGGATATACTGCAGGAGATTACCAGAGACTGCAGACATACTGCAGGAGACAATCAGAGACTGCGGACATACTGCAGGAGATTACCAGAGACTGCGGACATACTGCAGGAGACAGTCAGAGACTGCGGACATACTGCAGGAGACAATCAGAGATTGCGGACATACTGCAGGAGATTACCAGAGACTGTGGACATACTGCAGGAGACAATTAAAGACTGCGGACATACTGCAGGAGACAATCAGAGACTGCGGACATACTACAGGAGACAATCAGAGACTGCGGACATACTGCAGGAGACAATCAGAGACTGCGGACATACTGCAGGAGATTACCAGAGACTGCGGACATACTGCAGGAGACAGAGACTGCGGAAATACTGCAGGAGATTACCAGAGACGGCGGACATACTGCAGGAGATTACCAGAGACTGCGGACATACTACAGGAGATTACCAGAGACTGCGGACATACTGCAGGAGACAATCAGAGACTGCGGACATACTGCAGGAGACAATCAGAGACTGCGGACATACTGCAGGAGATTACCAGAGACTGTGGACATACTGCAGGAGACAATCAGAGACTGCGGAAATACTGCAAGAGACACTCAGAGACTGCGGAAATACTGCAAGAGACACTCAGAGACTGCGGACATAATGCAGGAGATTACCGGAGACTGCGTACATACTGCAGGAGACAATCAGAGACTGTGGAAATACTGCAGGAGATTACCAGAGACTGCGGACATACTGCAGGAGATTACCAGAGACTGCGGATATACTACAGGAGACACTCAGAGACTGCGGACATACTGCAGGAGATTACCAGAGACTGCGGACATACTGCAGGAGACAATCAGAGACTGCGGACATACTGCAGGAGATTACCAGAGACTGCGGACATACTGCAGGAGACAATCAGAGACTGCGGACATACTGCAGGAGATTACCAGAGACTGCGGACATACTGCAGGAGATTACCAGAGCCTGCGGACATACTGCAGGAGATTACCAGAGACTGCGGACATACTACAGGAGATTACCAGAGACTGCGGACATACTGCAGGAGACACTCAGAGACTGCGGACATACTGCAGGAGACAATCAGAGACTGCGGACATACTGCAGGAGACACTCAGAGACTGCGGACATACTGCAGGAGACACTCAGAGACTGCGGACATACTGCAGGAGATTACCAGAGACTGCAGACATACTGCAGGAGACAATCAGAGACTGCGGACATACTGCAGGAGATTACCAGAGACTGCGGACATACTGCAGGAGATTACCAGAGACTGCGGACATACTGCAGGAGATTACCAGAGACTGCGGACATACTGCAGGAGACAATCAGAGACTGCGGACATACTGCAGGAGACAATCAGAGACTGCGGACATACTGCAGGAGACAATCAGAGACTGCGGACATACTGCAGGAGACACTCAGAGACTGCGGACATACTGCAGGAGATTACCAGAGACTGCGGACATACTGCAGGAGATTACCAGAGACTGCGGACATACTGCAGGAGACAATCATAGACTGCGGACATACTCCAGGAGACACTCAGAGACTGCGGACATACTACAGGAGATTACCAGAGACTGCAGACATACTGCAGGAGACAATCAGAGACTGCGGACATACTGCAGGAGATTACCAGAGACTGTGGACATACTGCAGGAGACAATTAAAGACTGCTGACATGCTGCAGGAGACAATCAGAGACTGCGGACATACTGCAGGAGACAATCAGAGACTGCGGACATACTGCAGGAGATTACCAGAGACTGCGGACATACTGCAGGAGACAATCAGAGACTGCGGACATACTGCAGGAGACAATCAGAGACTGCGGACATACTGCAGGAGACAATCAGAGACTGCGGACATACTGCAGGAGACACTCAGAGACTGCGGACATACTACAGGAGATTACCAGAGACTGCGGACATACTGCAGGAGACAATCAGAGACTGCGGACATACTGCAGGAGATTACCAGAGACTGCGGACATACTGCAGGAGATTACCAGAGACTGCGGACATACTGTAGGAGACAATCAGAGACTGCGGAAATACTGCAGGAGACACTCAGAGACTGCGGACATACTGCAGGAGATTACGAGTGACTGCGGACATACTGCAGGAGACAATCAGAGACTGTGGAAATACTGCAGGAGATTACCAGAGACTGCGGACATACTGCAGGAGATTACCAGAGACTGCGGACATTCTACAGGAGATTACCAGAGACTGCGGACATACTGCAGGAGATTAACAGAGACTGCGGACATACTGCAGGAGACACTCAGAGACTGCGGACATACTGCAGGAGACAATCAGAGACTGCGGACATACTGCAGGAGACAATCAGAGACTGCGGAACTACTGCAGGAGACACTCAGAGACTGCGGACATACTGCAGGAGACAATCAGAGACTGCGGACATACTGCAGGAGATTACCAGAGACTGCGGACATACAGCAGGAGACAATCAGAGACTGCGGACATACTGCAGGAGACAATCAGAGACTGCGGAAATACTGCAGGAGACACTCAGAGACTGCGGACATACTACAGGAGATTACCAGAGACTACGGACATACTGCAGGAGACAATCAGAGACTGCGGACATACTGCAGGAGATTACCAGAGACTGCGGACATACTGCAGGAGACAATCAGAGACTGCGGACATACTGCAGGAGATTACCAGAGACTGCGGACATACTGCAGGAGACAATCAGAGACTGCGGACATACTGCAGGAGATTACCAGAGACTGCGGACATACTGCAGGAGATTACCAGAGACTGCGGACATACTGCAGGAGACAATCAGAGACTGCGTACATACTGCAGGAGACAATCAGAGACTGCGGACATACTGCAGGAGACACTAAGAGACTGCGAACATACTGCAGGAGACTATCAGTGACTGCGGACATACTGCAGGAGATTATCAGAGATTGCGGACATACTGCAGGAGATTACCAGAGACTGCGGACATACTGCAGGAGACACTCAGAGACTGTGGACATACTGCAGGAGACACTCAGAGACTGCGGACATACTGCAGGAGATTACCAGAGACTGCGGACATACTGCAGGATACAATCAGAGACTGCGGAAATACTGCAGGAGATTACCAGAGACTGCGGACATACTGCAGGAGATTACCAGAGACTGCAGACATACTGCAGGAGATTACCAGAGACTGCGTACATACTGCAGGAGATTAGCAGAGACTGCGGACATACTGCAGGAGACAATCAGAGACTGCGGAAATACTGCAGGAGACAATCAGAGACTGCAGACATACTGCAGGAGACAATCAGAGACTGTGGACATACTGCAGGAGACACTCAGAGACTGCGGACATACTGCAGGAGACAATCAGAGACTGCGGACATACTGCAGGCGATTACCAGAGACTGCGGACATACTGCAGGAGACAATCAGAGACTGCGGACATACTGCAGGAGATTACCAGAGACTGCGGACATACTGCAGGAGACAATCAGAGACTGCGGACATACTGCAGGAGACACTAAGAGACTGCGAACATACTGCAGGAGACAATCAGAGACTGCGTACATACTGCAGGAGACAATCAGAGACTGCGGACATACTGCAGGAGACAATCAGTGACTGCGGACATACTGCAGGAGATTATCAGAGATTGCGGACATACTGCAGGAGATTACCAGAGACTGCGGACACACTGCAGGAGACACTCAGAGACTGTGGACATACTGCAGGAGACACTCAGAGACTGCGGACATACTGCAGGAGATTACCAGAGTCTGCGGACATACTGCAGGAGACAATCAGAGACTGCGGAAATACTGCAGGAGATTACCAGAGACTGCGGACATACTGCAGGAGATTACCAGAGACTGCGGACATACTGCAGGAGATTACCAGAGACTGCGTACATACTGCAGGAGATTAGCGGAGACTGCGGACATACTGCAGGAGACAATCAGAGACTGCGGAAATACTGCAGGAGACAATCAGAGACTGCAGACATACTGCAGGAGACAATCAGAGACTGCGGACATACTGCAGGAGACAATCAGAGACTGCGGACATACTGCAGGAGATTACCAGAGACTGCGGACATACTGCAGGAGACAATCAGAGACTGCGGACATACTGCAGGAGACACTAAGAGACTGCGAACATACTGCAGGAGACAATCAGAGACTGCGTACATACTGCAGGAGACAATCAGAGACTGCGGACATACTGCAGGAGACAATCAGAGACTGCGGACATACTGCAGGAGACAATCAGAGACTGCGGACATGCTGCAGGAGACAATCAGAGATTGCGGACATACTGCAGGAGATTACCAGAGACTGCGGACATACTGCAGGAGACAATCAGAGACTGCGGACATACTGCAGGAGACACTCAGAGACTGCGGACATACTGCAGGAGACAATCATAGACTTCGGAAATACTGCAGGAGACACTCAGAGACTGCGGACATACTGCAGGAGACAATCAGAGACTGCGGACATACTGCAGGAGATTACCAGAGACTGCGGACATACTGCAGGAGACAATCAGAGACTGCGGACATACTGCAGGAGATTACCAGAGACTGCGGACATACTGCAGGAGATTACCAGAGATTGCGGACATACTGCAGGAGATTACCAGAGACTGCGGACATACTGCAGGAGACAATCAGAGACTGCGGACATACTGCAGGAGACACTAAGAGACTGCGAACATACTGCAGGAGACAATCAGAGACTGCGTACATACTGCAGGAGACAATCAGAGACTGCGGACATACTGCAGGAGACAATCAGAGACTGCGGACATACTGCAGGAGACAATCAGAGATTGCGGACATACTGCAGGAGATTACCAGAGACTGCGGACATACTGCAGGAGACAATCAGAGACTGCGGACATACTGCAGGAGACACTCAGAGACTGCGGACATACTGCAGGAGACAATCAGAGACTGCGGACATACTGCAGGAGATTACCAGAGACTGCGGACATACTGCAGGAGACAATCAGAGACTGTGGACATTATACAGGTGATGGTCAGAGAACTTTCAGCAATGCACAGCTTTACAGTTAAATAACACAGCTCAGGGTTTAAACAGTCAGGCATTTTATGGTTGTAAGGACATACCTGACCAGCCAAACTCACTACATACATTCAGGACTGTGGGCGGGGCTTCCACTCTCTGCTGTCACTAAAGCAGCTGGGAGCTCCCCTGATGCTTTGTTGGGTGGCCTACATCACCCGTGAATTGTCGCCTCGATGACAGCTTTGCAGAGCGCACAGAGGACATGGAAGGATGTATTCCGCGCTAGCCAGCTGAGAGGGGCGGGGCCGGGAGCTCCACTGACGCTCTGACCCCGCCCACGTGCAGCCTGTGTGCTGGGAATAGAGCGCCTGTAGTGAGAGCCAGTGATCGGAGTGGGAGTGTCATTGGAGCTCCCGGCCCCGCCCCCGGACCTCTGTATTCACCAGCCAGTATAGAGGGGGCGGGGCCGGAAGCTCCACTGACACTCGCACTCCAATCACTGGCTCTCACTACAGAAGCTCTTTTCCGAGTACACAGGCTGCACGTGGGCGGGGTCAGAGCGTCAGTGGAGCTCCCGGCCCCGCCCCTCTCAGCTGGCTAGCGCGGAATACATCCTCCCATGTCCTCTGTGCACTCTGCAAAGCTGTCATCGGGGCCCTAATTCACGGCTAGCGCGGGCCCCCCAACAAAGATTGGGCCCAGGGCAAGTGCCCCGTTTGCCCTGCGCTAAAGACGGCCCTGCATACGTCTATTTCCCAAAGACAACCTCTGGATATGACGCTGAGCACGTGCACTCAACTTCTTTGGTCCACCATGGCAAGGCCTGTTCTAAGTGGAACTTGTCCTAATAAACCGTTGTATGATCTTGACCACCGTGCTGCAGCTCAGTTTCAGGGTCTTGGCAATCTTCCTATAGCCTAGGCCAGTGATGGTGAACCTTGGCACCCCAGATGTTTTGGATCTACATTTCCCATGATGCTCATGCACTCTGCGTTGTAATTGAGCATCATGGGAAATGTAGTTCCAAAACATCTGGAATGCCAAGGTTCACCATCACTGGCCTAGGCCATCTTTATGTAGAGCAACAATTCTTTTTTTTCAGATCCTCAGAGAGTTGTTTGCCATGAGGTGCCATGTTGAACTTCCAGTGACCAGTATGAGAGAGTGAGAGCGATAACACCAAATTTAACACACCTGTGAGAAAGGGTCCCCCCAAAGAGGATTGGTATTTTAACCCTTTCATGACTAAGCCTATTTTTGAAATTTGGTGTTTACAAGTTAAAATCCGTATTTTTTGCTAGAAAATTACTTAGAGTTCCCAAACATTATATATATTTTTTTAGCAGAGAATCTAAAGAATAAAATGGAGATTGTTGCAATAGTTTATAGCACATGGTATTTGTGCAGCGGTGTTTTAAACGCAAATTATTGGAAAAGGGACACTCATGAATTTTATAAAATCCAAACAGTAAAGTTACCCCAATTTTTTTATATAGTGTGAAAGATGATGTTACGCCGAGTAAATAGATACCAAACATGTCACCCTTTATAATTGCACGCACTCGTGGAATTGCGACAAACTACGGTACCTATGAATTTCCATAGGCGACGCTTTAAATTTTTTTTACGGTTACCAGGTTAGAGTTACAGAGGAGGTCTGGGGCTAGAATTATTGCTCTTGCTCTGACGATCGCAGGGATACCTCACATGTGTGATTTGAACACCGTTTACATATGTGGGCGCGACTTCCGTATGCATTTTCTTCGCTGTGCGAGCTTGCGGGTACGGGGGCACTTAAATAAAATAAATTAAAAATAAAAAAAAAAAATTTGTAATTTTTTTACTTTATCAATTGTGTTTAAAAAATTTTTTTTTTTACTTGCTGTCACAAGGAATGTAAACATCCCTTGTGACAGTAATAGGTGGTGACAGGTACTCTTTATGGAGGGATCGGGGGGGTCTAAAAGATCCCCGATCCCTCCTTTGCACATCAAAGTATTCAGATCGCCGAAAACGGCGATTCTGAATACTGTATTTTTTTTTTTTAAAACCTGCGCCATTGGCAGCCGAGTAAACGGGAAGTGGCGTCATGACGTCGCTTCCGTGTTTACATTGAGAAGGCTGGAACGAAGCCCCCCGTAGCTTCGTTCCAGCCCGCCCACAGCCGCCGGAGGCAGCCGATTGGACACCGGGCCTCCCGATCGCACGGGAGGCCCGCTAAGAGCGGCGGGAGGGGGGGGATGTCCCCTCCCGCTCCCCCGGTATAACAGCGGAGCGGCTTTTAGCCGCATCGGTTGTTATACTCGGGTAGCCGATCGCCCGCTGTAAACAACGGTACCGGGATGATGCCTGCAGCTGCAGGCATCATCCCGGTATAACCCCGGAAAGCCGAGTACGCATATCTGCGTACGGTCGGCGGGAAGGAGTTAAGGGCAACTGAGTAATGATACAAAACCAAATATTGATTTATGACAAATTGTAATTTATTAAATATTATAAAAAGCCAATATCGGCATAGAAATTGCGATTTGAAAATTTAAGAACAACATCAGAATGTACAACAAATGCAAATAAGTATTGTGTCCTAGATGGAAATTACTGCTGACACGTTTCAGGAACTTGTCCTTTCCTCAGGGGCGGTTCCTTTGTGGAAGACAATGTACATCTATAATAAAACATAAATCAACATTGAGAATCATATAAACAAAAAAACAAAATGCATGAAGTGAGCATCGAGCATCGTTAAGGGCAGGGAAGTGCAAGAAAATCATGATCCCAACACATGCAAGATTAACCCCACCTCCAAATATATATATATAAGGAAGTGGCTGGTAAGCGGTAGTCAAGCCAAAAGATACGGCTAGAAAATGACTGTATATAAAAGGGGGGGGGGGAGAAGCAACAGCACACTGAGCTTCCCAGTGAATGGCTGGGCAGAGGGGAGTGTGTCAGGACAAGTCTGATCATTGGAGGAGGGCAGGCTGAGTTCCCAGCACAGCTAGAGAACTGACCACGCTGTGTTCTCATGCCTAGTGTGGTCAGTTTTTGGTAGGAAAGCAGAGGGACTGGCAGGTTTACCAGGAATTTCACATAAAGGAAGCAATACAAAGAGAACAGGAGACTCTCATACAAGTACATGGGACAGCAGGCACCTATCAGGAATATGAAATGTTAGGGTAAGAAACACTTTGAAATAAAACATACAAAATAAAATTATAAATACAACAGAAATACATAAAAATAAAATATAAATGAACAATAAATATATGTTAAAATAAATTGTAAAAAGAAATTAAATAAAATGAATATATAAAATAAAAAAATGAAAATACATAAAAATAAAATATAAATGAACAATATACGTTAAAATAAATTGTAAAAACAAATAAAATAAAATACATTAAAATAAAATGTAAATTAATAATATAAAAAATAAATACAACGAAATTACATTAAAATAATTAAAAATAAACAAATAAAAAAATAAATACAATAAAAAACAGGAAGCAGCAGGAGTCTGGAGCTTTTTTTTATTCATTATCACAATACAACAAACAGATGAAGCAGCAGAGAAGGGAAAGGATCAGTCTGTCCCCTGTGCTCCTGGCTGGCCCATACACATTACAATGTGATCGCACAGTGTGGGGGTGTCGGGGCCTTCCATGTAGATGGTATCGGATCTCTCAGCCCCGGATAGATGGTGATATGGGGGGGGACGGGGGGCACATTGTACAATCACAGGGGGACATGCTGCACCGGGAGCTCTATGATTTGCAGACCCTCCTCTGAACAGGCTGCAATGCTCGGCTTCCATTTTCCGGCGGGTCACACCCCCCTCTCTCTCTCTCCGCGGGCACGATGGGGTTAAGTGATTCCCCGGGGGACCCGTCACGCCCCCCTCTTTCTTCGACACGTGACCCGGCCGCTGAACAACAACACGCGGCGGCCAATGGGTGACGAGGGAATGGCCACGTGCCAGAGCGCGAGAAGGGGGGGCGGGCCCGTGTTGATGTCTGGCCTCGGCCAATCGGAGCGGGCGGCCGCGCTCTAGGTGGAGGTGGGTGGGGCCGCGTGTGTGGAGAAGGCGGTGGTGTGGGCGGGGTCTCCGGTGCGCGCTCTCCGCTACTCGGTTTTTTTTCTCCTCAGGAAGATGGCGGCGGTGAGCGGTGAGGCGGCCGGGAGTCTACACCGCATGGAGGAGCCGCTGGGGGGCCGAGAGACCGAGGTACCGGGGAGAGGAATACACCCGGGGAACGCCTCCTTCCACCCACAACACCCGGAATGTCACCACACACCCCTCCCCCTACTGTGTACACCCGGCCCGGGACACCCCCTACCTTTATTATATACACCCCTCCCCCCAATACACCGACACCCCCCCTATTATATACACCCCTCCCCCCCAATACACCGACACCCCCCTCTATTATATACACCCCTCCCCCCAATACACCGACACCCCCCCCTCTATTATATACACCCCTCCACCGGGACACACCCCCTTCTTACACCCGGAATGTCACCCCCTCCCCCATTATATATACACCTTCTTCATCATCACACACTGACACCTCATCCCCCTTCTTCATCATCACACAGTGACATCTCCTCATCCCCCTTCTTCATCATCACACACTGACACCTCCTCATCCCTCTTCTTCATCATCACACACTGACATCTCCTCATCCCCCTTCTTCATCATCACACACTGACATCTCCTCATCCCTCTTCTTCGTCACACACTTACATCTCCTCATCCCTCTTCTTCATCATCACACACTGACATCTCCTCATCCCCCTTCTTCATCATCACACACTGACATCTCCTCATCCCTCTTCTTCGTCACACACTTACATCTCCTCATCCCCCTTCTTCATCATCACACACTGACACCTCATCCCCCTTCTTCATCATCACACACTGACACCTCCTCATCCCCCTTCTTCGTCATCACACACTGACACTTCCTCATCCCCCTTCTTCATCATCACACACTGACATCTCCTCATCCCCCTTCTTCATCATCACACACTGACATCTCCTCATCCCCCTTCTTCTTCATCATCACACACTGACATCTCCTCATCCCCCTTCTTCATCATCACACACTGACATCTCCTCATCCCCCTTCTTCGTCACACACTTACATCTCCTCATCCTTCATCATCACACACTGACACCTCATCCCCCTTCTTCATCATCACACACTGACACCTCCTCATCCCTCTTCTTCATCATCACACACTGACATCTCCTCATCCCCCTTCTTCATCATCACACACTGACATCTCCTCATCCCCCTTCTTCATCATCACACACTGACACCTCATCCCCCTTCTTCATCATCACACACTGACACCTCATCCCCCTTCTTCATCATCACACACTGACACCTCCTCATCCCCCTTCTTCGTCATCACACACTGACACCTCCTCATCCCCCTTCTTCATCATCACACACTGACACCTCATCCCCCTTCTTCATCATCACACACTGACACTTCCTCATCCCCCTTCTTCATCATCACACACTGACACCTCCTCATCCCCCTTCTTCATCATCACACACTGACACCTCATCCCCCTTCTTCATCATCACACACTGACACCTCATCCCCCTTCTTCATCATCACACACTGACACCTCCTCATCCCCCTTCTTCGTCATCACACACTGACACCTCCTCATCCCCCTTCTTCATCATCACACACTGACATCTCCTCATCCCCCTTCTTCATCATCACACACTGACACCTCCTCATCCCTCTTCTTCATCATCACACACTGACATCTCCTCATCCCTCTTCTTCATCATCACACACTGACATCTCCTCATCCCTCTTCTTCATCATCACACACTGACATCTCCTCATCCCCCTTCTTCATCATCACACACTGACATCTCCTCATCCCCCTTCTTCATCATCACACACTGACATCTCCTCATCCCTCTTCTTCATCATCACACACTGACACGTCCTCATCCCAATTCTTCATCATCACACACTGACATCTCCTCATCCCCCTTCTTCATCATCACACACTGACACCTCCTCATCCCTCTTCTTCATCATCACACACTGACATCTCCTCATCCCCCTTCTTCATCATCACACACTGACACCTCCTCATCCCTCTTCTTCATCATCACACACTGACATCTCCTCATCCCCCTTCTTCATCATCACACACTGACACCTCCTCATCCCTCTTCTTCGTCACACACTTACATCTCCTCATCCCCCTTCTTCATCATCACACACTGACACCTCATCCCCCTTCTTCATCATCACACACTGACATCTCCTCATCCCCCTTCTTCATCATCACACACTGACACCTCCTCATCCCCCTTCTTCGTCACACACTGACATCTCCTCATCCCCCTTCTTCATCATCACACACTGACATCTCCTCATCCCCCTTCTTCATCATCACACACTGACACCTCCTCATCCCCCTTCATCATCACACACTGACATCTCCTCATCCCCCTTCTTCATCATCATCACACACTGACACCTCCTCATCCCCCTTCTTCATCACACACTGACATCTCCTCATCCCCCTTCTTCATCATACACTGACATCTCCTCATCCCCCTTCTTCATCATCACACACTGACATCTCCTCATCCCCCTTCTTCATCATCACACACTGACACCTCCTCATCCCCCTTCATCATCACACACTGACATCTCCTCATCCCCCTTCTTCATCATCATCACACACTGACACCTCCTCATCCCCCTTCTTCATCACACACTGACATCTCCTCATCCCCCTTCTTCATCATACACTGACATCTCCTCATCCCCCTTCTTCATCATCACACACTGACATCTCCTCATCCCCCTTCTTCATCATCACACACTGACATCTCCTCATCCCTCTTCTTCGTCACACACTTACATCTCCTCATCCCCCTTCTTCATCATCACACACTGACACCTCATCCCCCTTCTTCATCATCACACACTGACACCTCCTCATCCCCCTTCTTCGTCACACACTGACATCTCCTCATCCCCCTTCTTCATCATCACACACTGACATCTCCTCATCCCCCTTCTTCATCATCACACACTGACATCTCCTCATCCCCCTTCTTCATCATCATCACACTGACATCTCCTCATCCCTCTTCTTCATCATCACACACTGACATCTCCTCATCCCCCTTCTTCATCATCACACACTGACATCTCCTCATCCCCCTTCTTCATCATCACACACTGACATCTCCTCATCCCTCTTCTTCATCATCACACACTGACACATCCTCATCCCAATTCTTCATCATCACACACTGACATCTCCTCATCCCTCTTCTTAATCATCACACACTGACATCTCCTCATCCCCCTTCTTCATCATCACACACTGACATCTCCTCATCCCACTTCATCATCACACACTGACACCTCCTCATCCCTCTTCTTCATCATCACACACTGACACCTCCTCACCCCCCTTCTTCATCATCACACACTGACATCTCCTCATCCCAATTCTTCATCATCACACACTGACATCTCCTCATTCCTCTTCTTCATCTTCACACACTGACACATCCTCATCCCAATTCTTCATCATCACACACTGACACCTCCTCATTCCTCTTCTTCATCATCACACACTGACACATCCTCATCCCAATTCTTCATCATCACACACTGACATCTTCTCATCCCTCTTCTTCATCATCACACACTGACACCTCCTCATCCCCCTTCTTCATCATCACACACTGACATCTCCTCATCCCCCTTCTTCATCATCACACACTGACATCTCCTCATCCCAATTCTTCAACATCACACACTGACATCTCCTCATTCCTCTTCTTCATCTTCACACACTGACACATCCTCATCCCAATTCTTCATCATCACACACTGACACCTCCTCATTCCTCTTCTTCATCATCACACACTGACACATCCTCATCCCAATTCTTCATCATCACACACTGACACCTCCTCATCCCTCTTCTTCATCATCACACACTGACATCTCCTCATCCCCCTTCTTCATCACACACTGACATCTCCTCATCCCCCTTCTTCATCATCACACACTGACACCTCCTCATTCCTCTTCTTCATCATCACACACTGACACATCCTCATCCCAATTCTTCATCATCACACACTGACACCTCCTCATTCCTCTTCTTCATCATCACACACTGACACATCCTCATCCCAATTCTTCATCATCACACACTGACACCTCCTCATCCCTCTTCTTCATCATCACACACTGACATCTCCTCATCCCCCTTCTTCATCACACACTGACATCTCCTCATCCCCCTTCTTCATCATCACACACTGACATCTCCTCATCCCTCTTCTTCATCATCACACACTGACACCTCCTCACCCCCCTTCTTCATCATCACACACTGACATCTCCTCATCCCAATTCTTCATCATCACACACTGACATCTCCTCATTCCTCTTCTTCATCTTCACACACTGACACATCCTCATCCCAATTCTTCATCATCATACACTGACACCTCCTCATTCCTCTTCTTCATCATCACACACTGACACATCCTCATCCCAATTCTTCATCATCACACACTGACATCTTCTCATCCCTCTTCTTCATCATCACACACTGACATCTCCTCATCCCAATTCTTCAACATCACACACTGACATCTCCTCATTCCTCTTCTTCATCTTCACACACTGACACATCCTCATCCCAATTCTTCATCATCACACACTGACACCTCCTCATTCCTCTTCTTCATCATCACACACTGACACATCCTCATCCCAATTCTTCATCATCACACACTGACACCTCCTCATTCCTCTTCTTCATCATCACACACTGACATCTCCTCATCCCAATTCTTCATCACACACTGACATCTCCTCATTCCTCTTCTTCATCATCACACACTGACATCTCCTCATCCCCCTTCTTCATCATCACACACTGACACCTCCTCATCCCCCTTCTTCATCATCACACACTGACACCTCCTCATCCCCCTTTTTCATCACACACTGACATCTCCTCATCCCCCTTCTTCATCATCACACACTGACATCTCCTCATCCCCCTTCTTCATCACACACTGACATCTCCTCATCCCTCTTCTTCATCACACACTGACATCTCCTCATCCCAATTCTTCAACATCACACACTGACACCTCCTCATTCCTCTTCTTCATCATCACACACTGACACCTCCTCATCCCCCTTCTTCATCACACACTGACACCTCCTCATCCCCCTTCTTCATCACACACTGACATCTCCTCATCCCCCTTCTTCATCACACACTGACATCTCCTCATCCCTCTTCTTCATCACACACTGACATCTCCTCATCCCAATTCTTCAACATCACACACTGACACCTCCTCATTCCTCTTCTTCATCATCACACACTGACACCTCCTCATCCCCCTTCTTCATCACACACTGACACCTCCTCATCCCCCTTCTTCATCACACACTGACACCTCCTCATCCCCCTTCTTCATCACACACTGACATCTCCTCATCTCACTTCTTCATCATCACACAGTGACATCTCCTCATCCCCCTTCTTCATCATCACACACTGACATCTCCTCATCCCCCTTCTTCATCATCACACACTGACACCTCCTCATTCCTCTTCTTCATCATCACACACTGACATCTCCTCATCCCCCTTCTTCATCATCACACACTGACATCTCCTCATCCCCCTTCTTCATCATCACACACTGACATCTCCTCATCCCTCTTCTTCATCATCACACACTGACATCTCCTCATCCCCCTTCTTCATCATCACACACTGACATCTCCTCATCCCTCTTCTTCATCATCACACACTGACATCTCCTCATCCCCCTTCTTCATCATCACACACTGACATCTCCTCATCCCCCTTCTTCATAACACACTGACATCTCCTCATCCCCCTTCTTCATCATCACACACTGACATCTCCTCATCCCCCTTCTTCATCACACACTGACATCTCCTCATCCCCCTTCTTCATAACACACTGACATCTCCTCATCCCCCTTCTTCATCATCACACACTGACATCTCCTCATCCCCCTTCTTCATCACACACTGACATCTCCTCATCCCCCTTCTTCATAACACACTGACATCTCCTCGTCCCCCTTCTTCTTCATCATCTTCTCCCTCCAGTCCTCCCTTCTTCCCAGACTAAAAGCCTCCATTCATTTCTTCACACACCTCATCCTCCTCCCTCTCTCCCTTCCAATCTGCACCAGCAATACACACTTGCCTGTTTCCCCTCTGGACCAAACATATACCCCCCCCCCCATGTAGACGATGCCCTGTACACATACACATTGCCTCCTGGTAAGTGTGTATACAATGTTCAACCCATGGATGTTTCTCTACTCTGTGTCCGATTCTCCCCCCCCCCCCCCCCCGCCATGCCGGAAGGAGATGTTTGGGGTATAAACACACAACACGACACCCGGCTCTGTCACTCTTCCCTCAGGCAGACATGGCTGCTGGCCTCTCACGTGTTCTTTTCTCTGTGCAGGTTTCTCCTATCTACGCTGACACCCGGACACCTTTTCAGTATGACAGCATGCTGGCGCCAAGGACCGGCCAGTGCCAGGACTTCCTGTGTGGGACGCTGCAATCTCCGAACGCACCCGTCTCCCAGCCTCAACCTGTACAGAGCCGCTTCTCACCAGTGTTTTCCAGTGTCATCCCCGTCCCCAGGCACAGGTCAGCCAGCAATCACACCCACTGTATAACTGTACCATGCAAGGAACGGATCTGGTTATTACATGCACTGTCATTTTGTAGGGGTAACAAACAGCTTTGTGTTGTCAAAGGACAATTTGTTTAGACTGGTATTGTCTATTTGAATCATTTCCAAATTCGATGACCTGTTAAGTGACCCTGTACTTTGTTATTGCAGCGTTAAGTAACAGGTTCATTTAAAGCAGATCTAAACCTAAAAGTAACATGTAATATATTGCAGTTTGCTAGTTCTGGGCTGTGGTGACTGCCTTTGATTTCCCCTAGTAGAATAGACAGTACAGAGAAGGATGGTTTGCTTCTGGTTCTACTCACAGGACGTAACGAGAACACAGTATTTCCAGCAAGATCAACATATTTTTTTTTTGTACTTGTTGAAAATATTCTAAGGCCGGCCATACACGGTGCAAATTTCTTTCCTGCAACCACGGGTTGCAGGAAAGGAATTTGCACGATTCCCCCATCAACACAGACAGGGCTGACAGGGCAATCCCTCCTGCGGGGCCTTTGTCTGCACCCGGCTGGGACGGTTTCTCCCGCTGGGAGGAGGCAGAGATTATAGCTAGCAGCTATGCGAAAAACCTCTAGTTTTGGGATTTTTAAGGCAATGAAATAATAATAATAATAAGAGATTTTATTTTAACATATAAAAAATAGACAAATTGAGTAGAAAAATTCAACATGTTGCATAATTATACAAAGATTAAAAACAATGCCTGATGTATTGGATTGAGTTGGAAGTGGAATGACCGGATGGTAAAGAGTAGAGGGATATCAAACGCGTTTCAAATAATGCATAAGCAAAATCTTCATCTGGGATTTATACCACTTCAGTACAAAATGTAGCATTTTAGAATTCATATAAAGTATAAATTTTCAATAGCTGCAAACATATGACACATGAACACTTTCTAAATACATAATATAAGTAACTTTTTGGCAGAAGCATTCCCCACGTCTCGGTGGAAAAAGTCAAAGATTTGCACAAATGGCCCTTCACACTGTACAGGACTGCTGGATGTGATCCAAACATATGGCGCTCAAAGCAGAGAGGGACACTGTAGGTAGCCTGGAAGATTTTCTTAAAAAAAAAAAAAAAAAAATCTTTGATTTTCTTAAAAAAAAAAAACTTGATTCACGATTTGAATCGAGTTTTTTTTTACACCGCGCCGGTCCTGAGGAGCTGCGGGCATGTGTTTTTAGGCGAGGCCACGGCGTCCGGCCTCGCGGACTAGGCCGAAGCCGCTGTCTCACCTAATAACTCCTGCCCACAGCTCTTTGGTACCGGCGCAGTGTTAGCGCCGGTCCTGGGGAGCTGCAGGCAGGAGTTTTTAGGCGAGACCGCGGCTTCGGCCTAGTCCGCAGCATCTGGCCGAAGCCGCAGAGTCGCCTAAAAACTCATGCCCGCAGCTCCTCAGGACCGGCGCGGTGAAACAAAAAAAAATCTAAAAAAATCAATTTGCTTAAATTTTGAATCTATTTGACCTCTCAACTCGATTCAAGATTTAAATCGATTTTTTTTTCCCCAGCCCTAACCATAGGCCATTTAAAGACAGATAATGAGAAATTTGTCCAATGGGTACTACGTATTCACATACATTACCCACACTGCAGCTCCATCTGTTGGGGTGTGAAAACATCCCTCAGGGGAGCAGGTTTGCAAACCCTAAACTTAAAAAGAGGCTACTTACTGTTAGGGACAGTTTGCTTACAAAATCCAAGAGTTCCAGAGTAGTAGAACTTCGGCCGCCTGTAGACCGGATGTGACGCGGCAACGCAGGATGTGCCGGTGGTGCATATTGACGTCATCGTCCGCATGCCTGCGCAGTATATGGAGACGCCGGGGACTGCAGCTGGCGCCATTATTCTCTCTTCCATATGATATCTGGAGGAGTCAAAACCCGTGGAGCCGTGCCGATTCAGGCAGCCTGACCGTTCCCATTAATGCAGCCTGACCTGTGCCATCGCTCGGGCTCCTCTGTCTTCTATGTCAGCAGGTGTCAGGTCCAGCCGGGAGATCGCCCGGTGTTCGCCTGGGATGTCTCTCCTCCGATATTCTGCCTCTTTTCTGTACTAGCGTGGCGGCGGGGGCTGTGCCAGTCGTATATTCGCACCATAAGACGCAGAGACCTTTTCCCCCATATTTTTTTTGGGGAAAAGTGTGTCTTATGGTCTGAAATATACGGTATATGAATTCTAAAATGCTACATTTTGTATTTTCAGAAGTGGTATAAATCCCTGATGAAGATTTTGCTTATGCATTTATTATTCAAACGCGTTTGGATATCCCTCTACTCTTTACCATCCGGTTTCCACTGGTGGTCATTCAGCAAGTAGATGAGAAATACCACTTCCAACTCAATCCAATACACCATGCATTGTTTTTAATCTTTGTATAATTATGCAACATGTTGAATTTTTCATTGCCTTTAAATAACCCCAAACTCGAGATTTTTCACATTTTTCTTGTTACCATAGGGATGATGGCAATTGCACACCTAGTCACATGAGCCGTCTCATTTCTTCATAGCTAGCGGCTATAGCTGTGGTTGTAATCCCCTGAAATAAACAAAAATGAACAAAGCATACTCTTCTATAGTGCGTGCTTGCCTTTCAAGGCACCTACTATGCTTCCTACCTCTCACTTGTTCCTCTATCTGTATGAGCCACTTCTGACAGTCCATGTCAACACCAGACAATACCGAGATGGCCCCTACAACCCCCCCCCCCTGCAAGTTTCCCTATGAGATTCTGTTGGGGGCGGGGGGGGGAGTGTTCGTTCCCCTTACTTAGGTTTTAGATTACACTCCTGCTCTATGCTGTGCAGTGTGTGACATCAGATTCCCGCCTTCTGGAGCTTAATAATGCTGTCTAAGTTCTGTACTTTAAAGGGCTCCGGAGAAGAGATGGCTGGAGATAAACGGGTATGTAGGAGGATTTTTTTTCATCTGTTTATTATCTTGGGCTGGTCAATTCACTGGGTATATGCGAGGGTTTTCAACTACCTTAATCTCCATACAAGGCTCAGAGAAAATGAAAAAAAAAACTAACAGGGCTTCTAAACCCCATCATTGTTTTTAAAAAAAAAAAAAAAAAAATCTAGAAATCCTGTATCCAGTGTTACCCGCTTCTCCCCTTCTTCCATCTATCATCACCGATATTAAAGGAGTTGTAAACTCCTCGAGGACGAGTCCAGCAGCTCTGCCTGCTGTGTAGGGTTCTCCATTGGATAGATTGGTAGCAGCAGGAGCCATTGGCTCATCAAATCCAGTGACACAAGTAATAGGGGATTGTTGCCTGGATCAACCAATAGGTTAATTAAATAGATGGTCGTTTTAACGGATAAGTATCAAAAAATCATGCAGGCAGAAGTCTGCATGCAGTTCCAAGATGCCCTATGAATCATATAACAAAAACATAAGAGAAAGAGTTCTCTAAAAGAGGGTCAGCAGGGAACACTGATGTTGATACAGATCAGCTTTATTTATTACCAAATAGTAAACCAAATTAAATACAAAAGAAAGTGAAAAAACCAGCAATAATGACTGACGGTTACCACAAACCAGTTAAAATGGGACAACGTTGTCACAAGGGGTAATTAAAAACATATGGGAGCCGCGGCTTCACATCCACTCATACACGTCATACACATCTCTAGGTTGTAAATAAGGTATAGTAAGCTAAGTGATATAATGAAGATTAAGTATTGCTGCCCTATTAAAGTACCAGTCATATGTAGCAGTTAGCAAAAAAGTGTTTTAGAAAGTCCTGTATGATGGGGGCAGGTCATATATCAGTAGCAGAGATGTGGGTGGATGGACAATCTGGCAATTAATGAGGTATATTGTGGTTCAATTTAGATAAATCGATCTGCTGAGAGGTGAGCAATGCCCAGTTATTGCACACATTATATGTATAGCAGCTGTTTAGATGGCAAATCAGATCATGTCCCGGTTCCAGCAGATAGATATAAATTGTGCAGTTCAAGTAGCAAAATATATGTCCATGGAGACAAGTATAGGAGGTGCAAACAATACTGACATACTTTTATAAAGACGCTGAATGAAATGGAAGGATCTCACCAGCCTCAGTAGCTCTGTCGTCAGGTTTGCAGTAAGTCCTCAGTCCGCAGTTCCTAAGTCTCTACATGGATAGGTGCCGCTGTAATAAGCGGATAAATGCCAAGATGAAGGAACCGTTTGTTGATGAAGCCGCCGTAAGGCAGGTGTCTCAGTATGGAGAGATGTTAATGGAGGAGACAAGCATCAGCTGTTGAGTTGTGCAGGAATAGACCGGATCAAATAGTACAGGTCGGATTGCCAGGTCGAATTGCCAGATCGAATAGCGCGCGGCTCCCAGTGACGTGCTGACGTCACACCGCTGACGCGTTTCACCAGCCAATGGACGCTGGTTTCCTCAGAGCGAGGAGGGGTCAGTGGTGAAGGGTTTAAATAGCCATTTAAACGTGAGGATCTCCTAATTACACAGAAAAACACTCAAGGACATGAAAAATTAGAAAATGATTTTCCGAGAATCATCACTAGGTTCGGTGCACAATGGACAAAAGTCCAAGAGATTCTCAACAAACATTGGCACATCCTTAAATCAGCACCTCTAATTACAGATTTAATTAGCCCCAAACCACTACTTACAGCTAAAAGGGCACAGAATTTGGGTGATTTTTTGGTCCACTCAGAATACACCAGAACCATCAATAAAAACTGGCTCACTGAAAGAAAACCCCCCCCTGGCATGCATGCATGTGGACATTGCAACATATGCAAATATGTGGATCACACTGATGAGTTCGCCAATCCGAGAGGAGGTAGGCATTATCAAATCAAACAATTTATTAATTGTTCAACGACACGCGTCATATACATGCTCACGTGCCCTTGTAATAAAAACTACATAGGAAAGACTAAACGCCAACTCCGAACCCGGATTGGTGAGCACATCAGTGGCATTAGGAATAAAAAAAAGAATAAAGAAGACGATCGACCTATCCCAGTACATTTTGCCAAATTTCATGACAGTAATCCAAAGGGCCTCAAAGTTAAGGGGATCTATGTGCTGAATTTACCCCCCAGAAGAGGGGACTTTGACACTATTCTCCTTCAGAAGGAAAAAATGTGGACGTACTACTTAGACTCCTTAGCCCCCAAGGGGTTAAACACAGAATGTAGCTTTCAACCTTTCCTAGAACAATGATACCCTGTCCGTAAAATCCTAGAACTAATTTTCAATATAGCTAATACCATAAATAATCAACTTCTTCACTCTTTCTATTGCCAATCTTTTTAAGTCACTTTATCCTAGCCTCTTTCAATTGATGCTCTCACTTGCTTTATTTTTGTGCTTGATATGCACGTCTCTTTTTTCCCCTTTCCCTTTGCTGAATGTCTTTCATGTGAGTGGTCTAGATGGTGACATCTAGTGGATAAAAATGGGAATTGCATCCCTTAAATGGCTATTTAAACCCTTCACCACTGACCCCTCCTCGCTCTGAGGAAACCAGCGTCCATTGGCTGGTGAAACGCGTCAGCGGTGTGACGTCAGCACGTCACTGGGAGCCGCGCGCTATTCGATCTGGCAATTCGACCTGGCAATCCGACCTGTACTATTTGATCCGGTCTATTCCTGCACAACTCAACAGCTGATGCTTGTCTCCTCCATTAACATCTCTCCATACTGAGACACCTGCCTTACGGCGGCTTCATCAACAAACGGTTCCTTCATCTTGGCATTTATCCGCTTATTACAGCGGCACCTATCCATGTAGAGACTTAGGAACTGCGGACTGAGGACTTACTGCAAACCTGACGACAGAGCTACTGAGGCTGGTGAGATCCTTCCATTTCATTCAGCGTCTTTATAAAAGTATGTCAGTATTGTTTGCACCTCCTATACTTGTCTCCATGGACATATATTTTGCTACTTGAACTGCACAATTTATATCTATCTGCTGGAACCGGGACATGATCTGATTTGCCATCTAAACAGCTGCTATACATATAATGTGTGCAATAACTGGGCATTGCTCACCTCTCAGCAGATCGATTTATCTAAATTGAACCACAATATACCTCATTAATTGCCAGATTGTCCATCCACCCACATCTCTGCTACTGATATATGACCTGCCCCCATCATACAGGACTTTCTAAAACACTTTTTTGCTAACTGCTACATATGACTGGTACTTTAATAGGGCAGCAATACTTAATCTTCATTATATCACTTAGCTTACTATACCTTATTTACAACCTAGAGATGTGTATGACGTGTATGAGTGGATGTGAAGCCGCGGCTCCCATATGTTTTTAATTACCCCTTGTGACAACGTTGTCCCATTTTAACTGGTTTGTGGTAACCGTCAGTCATTATTGCTGGTTTTTTCACTTTCTTTTGTATTTAATTTGGTTTACTATTTGGTAATAAATAAAGCTGACCAGTGACACAAGTGGCAGGGCCGAGTCCCGCTGTCTGTGTCAATGGACGCAGCAGCAGGACTCAGAAGCGCGCCCGCAAGAGTGTCCCCATGGAAAGCTGCTCTCCGTGGGGGCACTTAATGAAGAGGAGGGGCCGGGAGCGCCGCCAGGGTACCCCAGAAGAGGAGGATCGTGGCTGCTCTGTGCAAAATCCTTGCACAGAGCAGGTAAGAAACATGTTTGTTGTTTTATAAAAAATATATATTCTCTCTCTCCTCTCTCTATGCAGATATGCAGAGAGGGAAAAAACAGTGTGTGTAAATAAAGAAAAAATACCTAGTTTAAGTTTGTGATCTACAGTGGATATAAAATGTCAGGTTTCTCTGATGTAAAAAAAAACAAGTTGAATAATTTCAGAACTTTTTCCACCACCTTCTCTTTTTTTTTATTTATTTTTTTTTTTTTTATGTGACCTATAAACTGTACAACACAATTCAGAGACAAACTGAAATCTTTTAGGGGGCAAGTAAAAAAAAAAGTTTAAAATAATATGGTTTCATAAGTGTGTACACCCTCTTATAACTCTTATAATGTAGCTGTGTTCAGAATTAAGCAATCTCATTCAAACTCCTGTTTAAATAGGAGTCAGTACACACCTACCATTATTTAATGTGCCTCTGATTAGCCTCAAAGTTCAGCTTTTCTAGTAGGTCTTTCCTGACATTTTCTTAGTCGCATCCTTCAGCAGAAGCCATGGTCCGCAGAGAGCTTCCAAAGCATCAGATGGATCTCATTGTTAAAAGGTATCAGTCAGGAGAAGAGTACAGAAGAATTTCCAAGGCATCAGATATACCATTGATTACAGTGAGCACAGTCATCATCAAGTGGAGAAAATATGGCACAACAGTGACATCACCAAGAACTGGACGTCCCTCCAAAATTGATGAAAAGATGTGAAGAAAATTCATCAGGGAGAATGCCAAGAAGACTACAGCAACATTATAAGAGCTGCAGGAATATCTGGCGTGTACTGGCTGTGTGGTACATGTGACAATCTCCCGTATTCTTCATATGTCTGGGCTATGGGGTAGAGTGGGAAGACAGAAGCCTTTTCTTACCAAGAAAAACATCCAAGCCCCGCGAAATTTTGCAAAAACACATCTGAAGTCTCCCAAAATCATGTGGGAAAATGTGTTCTGGTCTGATGAAACCAAAGTTGAACTTTTTAGCCATAATTCCAAAAGATTTTTTTGGTGCAAAAACTACACTGCACATCACCAAAAGAACACCATACCCACCGTGAAGCATGGTGGTGGCAGCATCATGCCTTGGGGCTCTTTTTCTTCACCTGGAACAGGGGCCTTAGTCAAGATAGAGGGGATTCTGAACAGTTCCAAATACCAGTCAATATTGTCACAAAACCTTCAGGCTTCTGCTGGAAAGCTAAACAGGAAGAGGAACTTCATCTTTCAGCATGACAACGACCCAAAGCATACATCCAAATCAACAAATGAATGGCTTCTCCAGAAGAAGATTAAAGTTTTGGAATGGCCCAGCCAGAGCCCAGACCTGAATCCAATTGAAAATCTGTGGGGTGATCTGAAGAGGGCTGTGCACAGGAGATGTCCTCGCAATCTGAAAAATTTTGGAGTGTTCTTGCAAAGAAGAGCGAGCAAATATTGCCAAGTCAAGATGTCCCATGCTGATAGACTCATACCCAAAAAGACTGAGTGCTGTAATAAAATCAAAAGGTGCTTCAACAAAGTATTAGTTTAGGGGTGTGCACACTTATGCAAACATATTATTATTTTTATTTTTTATTCTTACTTCCCTCCACCTAAAAAAAAAATTCAGTTTGTTGTTTACCAACTGTTGTACAGTTTATAGGTCACATTAAAGGTGGAAAATGTTTCATCTTTGTTTCATTTTTTTTTTTTTTTTTTTACATCACAGAAACCTGACATTTTAACAGGAGTGTGTAGACTTTTTATATCCATTGTAGGTTAGTGCCAGAGGTTGGGTCAGAGGTCAGGGTCAGTGTATTTTGGGCAGGATTTTTATTTTTTAATGTTTTTATTTTCCTTTTAAATTCATATCAGTGTCTATTAGTGTCAGTGTGTTTTTAGGTAGGACCAAAAAAAAAAAAACTCTAACTCTATCGTTTCTGGGCTGTACTACAGGTACAAACACCAATCAGCATACACATATGTGGTATCGCTGGGATCGCTAGAAGCAGGAGAATTTTATTTTGGGTTGTTCATTGGTTCTTCACCACGTGATCAGCTGTGTCCAATCACAATGTAAACAGGAAGAGACTTTTATCGGCTTTTCCTCACTCGCGTCTGACAGACGCAAGTAGAGGAGAGCCGATCAGCTGCTCCTCTGATGGGGGTGGGTCTGTGCTGACTGTTTCAGCGCAGCCCACCCTGTGGATGCCCGCCCAGGACCACCAGGGATGCCACTAGGGATGGTCACCACTGATGACCACCAGGTATAGCATCTCTGGTGGCAATGTGTGCCCACACATAATGCCAATCAGTGCCCACCAGCAATACTTGCCAGTGCTTCAATAGCAGTGATGTCCACCTCATCTGTGCTCATCAGTGCTACCTTGTCAGTGCAGCCTCATCAGTGCCCACCAGTGAAGGAAAAAATGTTCTTCTTTACAAAATTTTATAACAGAAATGAAAAAAAAACTTTTTTTTCATTTTCAAAAAGTTTTTTTTTTTTTTATTTGTTTAGCAAAAAATTTAAAACCCCAGAGGTGATCAAATACCAACAAAAGAAAGCTCTATTTGTGGGAACAAAATAATAAAACTTTCATTTGGGTACAGTGTAGCATGACACTGCAATTGTCATTTAAACAGCGACGGCACTGAAAGCTGAAAATTGGCTTGGGCAGGAAGGGGGGAAGTGCCCTTGAAGTGGAGATATAATAAAATATATATCTGTTAATGTGACAACACTGAAGAAATTACACTTTGCTACAATGTAAAGTAGTGAGTGTACAGCTTGTATAACGGTGTAAATTTGCTGTCCCCTCAAAATAACTCAACACACAGCCATTAATGTCTAAACCACTGGCAACAAAAGTGAGTACACCCCTAAGTGAAAATGTCCACCATAATGGCCACCATTATTTTCCAGCACTGCCTTAACCCTCTTGGGCATGGAGTTCACCAGAGCTTCACAGGTTACCACTGGAGTCCTCTTCCACTCCTCCATGAGGACATCACAGAGCTGGTGGATGTTAGAGACCTTGTGCTCCTCCACCTTCCGTTTGAGGATGTCCCACAGATGCTCAATAAGGTTTAGGTCTGGAGACATGCTTGGCCAGTCCATCACCTTTACCCTCAGCTTTTTAGCAAGGCAGTGGTCATCTTGAAGATGTGTTTGGGGTCGTTATCATGTTGGAATACTGCCCTGCGGCCCAGTCTCTGAGGGGAAGGGATCATGCTCTGCTTCAGTATGTCATAGTACATGTTTGTATTCTTGGTTCCCTCAATGAACTGTAGCTCCCCAGTGCCGGCAGCACTCAATCCAACCCCAGACCATGACACTCCCACCACCATGCTTGACTGTAGGCAAGACACACTTGTCTTTGTACTCCTCACCTGGTTGCCGCCACACACGCTTGACACCATCTGAACCAAATAAGTTTATGTTGGTCTCATCAGACCACAGGACATGGTTCCAGTAATCCATGTCCTTAGTCTGCTTATCTTCAGCAAACTGTTTGCAGGCTTTCTTGTGCACCATCTTTAGAAGAGGCTACCGTCTGGGACGACAGCCATGCAAAACAATTTGATGCAGTGTGCGGCGTATGTCTGAGCACTGACAAGCTGACCCCCCCCCACCCCTTCAACCTCTACAGCAATGCTGGCAGCACTCATACGTCTATTTTCCAAAGACAATCTCTGGATATGACGCTGAGCACCTGCACTCAACTTCTGTGGTCGACCATGGTGAGGCCTGTTCTGAGTGGAACCTGTCCTTGTTAAAGCGCTGTATGGTCTTGGCTACCGTGCTGCAACTCCATTTCAGGGTCTTGGCAATTCTTATAGCCTAGGCCATCTTTATGTAGAGCAACAATTCTAATGGCTAATTGGGCCCAATTTGGACATTTTCACTTAGGGGTGTACTCACTTTTGTTGCCAGCGGTTTAGACATTAATGGCTGTGTGTTGCGTTATTTTGAGGGGACAGCAAATTTACACTGTTATACAAGCTGTACACTCACTACTTTACATTGTAGAAAAGTGTCATTTCATCAGTGTTGTCACATGAAAAGATATAATAAAATATTTACTAAAAATGAGGGGTGTACTCACTTTTGTGAGATACTGGTGTATATGTTTTTTTTTTTTTATTATTTTGGGCCAGTTTTCCTTGATAACCACTTGAGCCCCGGACCATTATGCTGCCTAAGGACCAGAGGTCTTTTTCCAATTTGGCACTGCGTCGCTTTAACTGCTAATTGCGCAGTCATGCAATGCTGTACCCAAACTAAATTTGCGTCCTTTTCTTCCCACAAATAGAGCTTTCTTTTGATGGTATTTGATCACCTCTGACGTTTTTATTTTTTGCGCTATAAACGGAAAAAGACCGAAAATTTTGAAAAAAAATGATATTTTCTATGGTTTGTTATAAAAAAAAAAGTCCAATAAACTCAATTTTAGTCATACATTTAGGCCAAAATGTATTCGGCCACATGTCTTTGGTAAAAAAAATGTCAATAAGCGTATATTTATTGGTTTGCGCAAAAAGTTATAGCGTCTACAAACTAGGGTACATTTTCTGGAATTTACACAGCTTTTAGTTTTATGACTGCCTATGTCATTTCTTGAGGTGCTAAAATGGCAGGGCAGTACAACCCCCCCCCCAAATGACCCCATTTTGGAAAGTAGACACCCCAAGGAAATTGCTGAGAGGCATGTTGAACCCATTGAATATTTATTTTTTTTTGTCCCAAGTGATTTGAATAATGACAAAAAAAAAAATATTTACAAGAAGTTGTCACTAAATGATATATTGCTCACACAGGCCATGGGCCTATGTGGAATTGCACTCCAAAATACATTCAGCTGCTTCTCCTGAGTACGGGGATACCACGTGTGGGACTTTTTGGGAGCCTAGCCGCGTACGGGGCCCCAAAAACCAATCACCGCCTTCATGATTTCTAAGGGCGTAAATTTTTGATTTCACTCCTCACTACCTATCACAGTTTTGAAGACCATAAAATGCCCAGATGGCACAAACCCCCCCCCCAAATGACCCCATTTTGGAAAGTAGACACCCCAAGCTATTTGCTGAGAGGCACGTTGAGTCCATGGAATATTTTATTTTTTGACACAAGTTGTGGGAAAGTGACAATTTTTTTTTTTTTTTTTTTTTTTGCACAAAGTTGTCACTAAATGATATATTGCTCAAACATGCCATGGGCATATGTGGAATTACACCCCAAAATATATTCTGCTGCTTCTCCTGAGTACGGGGATACCACATGTGTGAGACTTATTGGGAGCCTAGCGTCATACGGGGCCCCGAAATCCAATCACTGCCTTCAGGATTTCTAAGGGCATAAATTTTTGATTTCACTCCTCACTACCTATCACAGTTTCGAAGGCCATAAAATGCCAAGACCGCACAAAACCCCCCCAAATGACCCCATTTTGGAAAGTAGACACCCCAAGCTATTTGCTGAGAGGCATAGTGAGTATTTTGCAGCTCTCATTTGTTTTTGAAAATGAAGAAAGACAAGAAAAAATTTTTTTTTTCTTTTTTCAATTTTCAAAAGTTTGTGACAAAAAGTGAGGTCTGCAAAATACTCACTATACCTCTCAGCAAATAGCTTGGGGTGTCTATTTTCCAAAATGGGGTCATTTGGGGGGGGTTTGTGCCACCTGGGCATTCCATGGCCTCCGAAACTGTGATAGGCAGTGAAGAGTGAAATAAAAAAATTTTCGCCCTTAGAAAGCCTGAAGGCGGTGCTTGGTTTTCGGGGTCCCGTGCGCGGCTAGGCTCCCAAAAAGTCCCACACATGTGGTATCCCCGTACTCAGGAGAAGCAACAGAATTTATTTTGGGGTGTAATTTCACATATTCCCATGGCATGTTTGAGCAATATATCATTTAGTGACAACTTTGTGCAAAAAAAAACAAAAAACATTTGTCTCTTTCCCGCAACTTGTGTCACAATATAAAATATTCCATGGACTCGACATGCCTCTCAGCAAATAGCTTGGGGTGTCTACTTTCCAAAATGGGGTCATTTGGGGGGGTTTGAACTGTCCTGGCATTTTATGCACAACATTTAGAAGCTTTTGTCACACATCACCCACTCATCTAACCACTTGAAGACAAAGCCCTTTCTGACACTTTTTGATTACATGAAAAAATTATTTTTTTTTGCAAGAAAATTACTTTGAACCCCCAAACATTATATATTTTTTTAAAGCAAATGCCCTACAGATTAAAATGGGTGTTTCATTTTTTTTTTCACACAGTATTTGCGCAGCGATTTTTCAAACGCATTTTTTGGGGAAAAAACACACTTTTAAAAATTTTAATGCACTAAAACACACTATATTTCCCAAATGTTTGATGAAATAAAAAAGATGAACTTAGGCCGAGTACATGGATACCAAACATGACATGCTTTAAAATTGCGCACAAACGTGCAGTGACAACAAAATAAATACATTTTTAAAAGCCTTTACAGGTTACCACTTTAGATTTACAGAGGAGGTCTACTGCTAAAATTACTGCCCTCGATCTGACCTTCGCGGTGATACCTCACATGCATGGTGCAATTGCTGTTTACATTTGACACCAGACCGACGCTTGTGTTCGCCTTTGCGCGAGAGCAGGGGGGGACGGGTGCTTTTTTTTTTTTTTTTTTTTTTTTTTTTCTTTATTATTTTTTTGCTTTTTTATCTTATTTTTAAACTGTTCCTTTCATTTTTAATTTTTTTTATTAATTTTATTGTTATCTCAGGGAATGTAAATATCCCCTATGATAGCAATAGGTAGTGACAGGTACTCTTTTTAAGCATCTGACCACACCAAGATTGGTGTGATAAAATGCTTTCCCAATTTCCAAATGGCGCTGTTTACATCAGGCGAAATCTAAGTCATAAAATGCTCGTAGCTTCCGGTTTCTTAGGCCATAGAGATGTTTGGAGCCATTCTGGTCTCTGATCAGCTCTATGGTCAGCTGGCTGAATCACCGGCTGCATTTTCAGGTTCCCTGTTGGGACAGGAGAGCCAGAGAAAAACATGGAAGACTGTGGGGGGGGGGCATTCCCTCCCACTGCTTGCAAAAGCAGTCTAGAGGCTAATTAGCTGCTAGGATTGCTTTTACATGAAAGCCGACCGCTGGCTGAAAAGAATGATGCCAAGATGATACCTAAACCTGCAGGCATCATTCTGGTATAACCACTCAAAGTCCAGCAACATACCAGTACGTTGCTGGTCCTTGTTGGGCATATATTGTAAACTTTTTTTCATGCAGCCTGTGGGCTGCATGAAAAAAAGATATTGATCGGTGGGTATGCCCACCATTAGAATACCTCCCTTCATCCACCCACTTCTAATGATGGGCATACATGCACCATTTATAAATGCCGAAGCATGGGGGCATCCTCCCGCAAAAGGCAGGAGCAAATCGCTCCTCCACCCACTGCTGCCCCCACGCTTCGGCATATATGCTGAAGTATTTAACTGTGGTGGTGAAATCACCTCCGACAGCGCTGGAGTCACGGCTTTATATATCGTGGGAGCAAACGCTGTTGACATCAAGATTAATAAATCCGCGCTGCAACTGAATGACGTACCTGAAAACAATAAAATGGTTACCAACAAAACACAGTAAACAGTAAAGTATAAAAAAATTGCATATCTGAAAAGCAAACATGGTAAAACATAATAACAATAAAACTTTGCAGAATAGAATAGAGTAAAAAAAGAGCAGAACAATAGAGAGAGAATATAGAGAGAACAATAAAACAACAACTATTTTTTGTTTTTTTTTATTTTTATTTTTTTTTACACTTTTTTTTTTAGTAACTTTTAACTTTTGTAACTGGTTCCAGGTTTGGGTCTCTCAAAATGCAATGGCATCTTGGGAGACCCTGTGAAAGTGTGTCCTAGTCTGTGCAGTGCTGAACCCTACGCTAATACTCAACTAGTGTATGGTAGCGTTCAAAACATTCACCAATGCAAAGACCAGGATTGTCAGGACAGGAGGGACAATAACACCGAGTGTCACGCCTAAATCTGCGCTTGCTGCAGACACAACATCTTTTTTGTGGGGCTCGTTGGGTAGGGGTACTCGGGAGTGCATAAGGAAAATGCCTCTCATGCAGCCGGCCTACTGCATTTGGTTGGGGAAGGTGAGGTAGAGCACCGTCTGGAAACAGAAGGGCTCTGACGATCTCTTCCTGGAATTTAAGGAAGGATCCAGTCTGACCTGAAGCTCTGTATAGCACATGAGCGTTCAGCAAAGCCAATTGAAATAAATAAACAGACACTTTTTTGTACCAGCGCCTGGCCTTACGGGCAACTAGGTACGGCGCCAACAACTGGTCGTTGAGGTCCACCCCTCCCATATTAAGGTTATATTCATGGACACAGAGGGGTTTCTCCACAACACCAGTCGCCGTAGTAATTTGGACCGGCGTGTCTGCATGAAGGGAGGTGAGAACGAAAACATTCTTCTTATCCCTCCACTTCTTCATAGCGAGCAAATTATTATACTTCAAGCAGGCTCTCTCCCCCAGCCTAAGACGGGAATCTACAAGCCGCTGGGGAAAGCCCCGGCGATTAGGTCGCATGGTGCCACATGCTCCAATCTGCTGATCAAACAAGTGACTAAAAAGTGGCACGCTCGTGTAATAATTGTCCACGTACAAGTGGTACCCCTTTCCGAATAAGGGTGACATTAAGTCCCACACTATCTTGCCAGCGCTTCCTATGTAGTCAGGGCACTTTGTCGGCTCTACGTGACTATCTTTGCCCTCGTAAACCATAAAACTACATGTATAGCCTGTGGCCCTGTCACAGAGCTTATACATCTTGACCCCGTATCTGGCACGCTTGCTGGGAAGGTACTGTTTGAATGACAAGCGGCCAGAAAATTTAATCAGGGACTCATCAACGCAGACAACTTGATGGGGGGTAAACAAGTCTGCAAAACGTTGGTTGAAGTGGTTTACGAGGGGCCGAATTTTGTAGAGCCGATCGTATGCAGGGTCTCCACGAGGACGACAGAGTTCATTGTCGTTGAAGTGCATGAACCGCAAAATCTGCTCGTATCGTGCCCTGGCCATGGAAGCAGAGAACAAGGGCGAATGGTAAATTGGGTCAGTGGACCAATATGACCACAACTTACTCTTTTTATTCAAGCCCATGAGGAGGGAAAGGCCCAGAAAGATCTTAAATTCGGAGACCGTAATTGGTCTCCAATCTCTGGCAAGGGAGGACTGGGGAATAGTGGCGATGTGTTGACCAGCGTACAAATTGCTTTGGTCCACAATAGATCTATAGAGATCTTCGGTGAAAAACAGTGAATAAAAATCCAGTGGTGTAAAGTCAACTGTTTCCACCTGAATTCCGGGTTGGCCAGTGAAAGGGGGAAGTACGGGTGCTGCAGAAGTGGTGGGTTCCCAATTCGGATTGGCGAATGCAGCGTGAAGGGCACTATGGGCACGACGGGCCTGTGTTCGTCTTCTTGGTGGCAGCAGGACACTACTAGTACTTGCCACCTCACCAGCTTGAACTGCACTTATGGGACTCACCACGTGATACTGCAGTGCTGGATGTACGACCAGGGTGTACTAGGCCGCTGGTGCTTGCCAGTTCACCAGAAGGAATAGCGGCGCTAGTACTTCTCTGCTCCATACGAGGGACCTGCGGTTCTTGCACTTAAAGGACAGAAGAAGTTCGGGGTCTGGTACGCCTGACCCTAGCAGGGACCACAACTCTGTCGTCAGAGCTATCTGTCATGGAGCCGCTGTCCTCTACAGGATCGTATTCTGAGCCTGAACTTGACAGATGAGTGACTTCCTCTTCACTATCTGTCATGCTCAGAAACGTGTAGGCCTCTTCACTAGTGTACCTTTGATTTGCCATTTTGGGCTCTAAATTTAGGGGTACACTAGTGAGACTCGCAGGCAAAAAAGCTCCTGACTGTCAGCGACTGTATCAAAACGCTACCAAAAAACTGTTAGCAATCGCAGGGATCAGGCCTGACTCTGCGAACGCTGCAGTTATGTGTGCTTAGTGTTTTGTAAGTGTCAGTTATCGATCGATACTGCACTTGGGTGGGCTGGGCAGGGCTGGGCCGAGGGGCAAAACGCAGGTGCTAGCAGGTATCTGGGCTGATCCCGCTAACACTGTGTTTATGGGAACCCTAAACTGCTGGGGAGTATAGATCTGATCGGATCAGATATCGATCCGCTCAGATACTATAGCACT
The DNA here is from genome assembly GCF_042186555.1 of Aquarana catesbeiana. Lineage (NCBI taxonomy): Eukaryota > Metazoa > Chordata > Amphibia > Anura > Ranidae > Aquarana > Aquarana catesbeiana. The sequence goes on along the minus strand of NC_133335.1, from coordinate 23,218,270 downwards.
AAGGGAGGTGTATGCTGCGTGCATGGGTTTTAGCGGTACTGGCGCTAACCTGACGCTGCCTGGGGCGACGCAGACCTTATCTGACCCTAAAAACGTAATTTATATCACCGCCGGGTGATTGGGGGGTTAAACCTTTATAAGGTAATAAACGGCGGGTGCCCTAAAACTATAATAAACTATAATAAACTACAAAAAACAAACTAGCTAACCAGCGTCACCCGTGACACTTATACGGTGATCGCTGGTGAAAGGGTTAACTAGGGGGCAATCAGGGGGTTAAAACCTTTAGCAGGTAGTATATGGGGGTCCCTGTCGCTATAAAACACTGACAGCGAACCTATATACTTACCTCCCTAACTAGCGTCACCTGTGTCACTAATACAGCGATCAGAAAAACGATTGCTTAGCGACATTGGTGACGGGGGGTGATCACGGGGTTAACCTTTGTTAGGGGGGTACCCTAGACCCAGTTAGGCTAACCTAACTGCCCTAACACTTATAACTGTCACAAACTGACACCAATGCAAAAATAAAAAAAACTGCTATTGGTGTCAGTGTGACAGGGGGTACAGGGGGGTGAAGGGGGGTGACAAGTGTGCCTGGCGTGTTCTACTGGAAGTGTAGTGTTGTGCAGACTTACTTGATGTCTTCTCTCCTCGGCGCCGGATCGAAAAGACCGGCTCGAGGAGGGATGACATCACTTCCTTTCCCTCTGTTTACATTACAGAGGGAAAGGAAGCGTTTTCATTCGCCGGGAGCGATCGGGAGGGGGTGGCCAACAATGGAAGGCCTCCCCCTGACCTCTCATCGCCCGGGAAAAAATGGCGACCGCCGTGAGGCGGTCGTCAAGTGGATAATGTACTACCAAACGAAAGCCCAATTTGTTTTAAAAAAAGCGGTATAATCCACTTGGATGTACAAAGTAGTTGTGATGATGGTATGTACGGTGTTTTACTAACACATGTCAAAATTGTGCTTAGGCATTAACATTTGTTTTACCCTCAGGCATTGAAGGGGGTTAAATAGGACTTCTTGTAGTTTGTACTCATTTTTGGTAGGGGGTTGCGCTGATTAAGATTCACTTTTGTAGGGTTAAATGAGAAGAACCCATATGTGTGAGAATTGCTATATTTCATGTACACTCATATTGAATACCACCCATGATGTTGCCATGTAAGATTATATCCCAGTTTTATATCGGAGTCATTTACCTGCTGAAGTGACCAAGACCTTGGCAAACCTCCCTTACCGTAATCGGTGAACTGTCCCAAAATATCACTCTCCCATCAGATGTCCTTAAGATTCAGGAGCAATCCAAAATTTTAATAGCCAAGTTCAGCTTTTGACTAAAATGGACTTTGCAGTGAAAGGGCCCCAACACCGCTTCAGCTCAGAACCAGGGGACACATGCACGTTTTTCTTATCTTATCTACTATTGTACTAGTCAATACTGTATCTCCTTTTCCCCTTCCCCTCCTTTTTAAAATGCATGATTTCTTATTTTGTTTATCAAAATAAAATAATTTTTTATACTATATTTGATATTATTTCCAAATCATTTGCACCTTCAAAGTCCCATTTCTGTGCTCTCTTTTACTTCAGTTTAGAAAAGTTTTTTTTTTTTCTTGGTTAAATGCCATACCTGTAGGCCGTGAGCAACACCCCCAAAGCCTGGCCAAAAAAACTCCCACTGTAAACTACTTGGAAGTCAGAACATAGTATACATTGAGAGCTTTGAACCCCCCCCCCCTTACATCAGCCTCTGGAAAGGATTCGCACATGAAGGGCATGGGGGGGTGGATTTCACTTTCTGGGTGTTTTTGTAGATGATTTTTCTTTTTTATCTTATTTTTATTTCCTGGACTGATATTTGCTTAGTAAAATATTTCTCCTTTCTTTGTAGGTTGGATGAGGCAATTGCAGCAGCTGCACTCACTAGCTTGTCCTCGGGTCCCATGGCGCTGGGAGCAGGAGCAGGTACATCTATCTAGCTCACTTCTGTTATCATCTACTCCCTGCAAACTGTGTCCTAGCCCCCGACCTCTCCACTCTTCATTTAGAAGAGGAAAAAAAAAAAGAGCATTCACCACCTTGATCCAGAAGTTGCATGCAGCATTGCCCCAAGGCTGCCAGGTCTCGGCAAAGCTGCGTATCGGAGCCCACTGTAGGATGCCATGGTTGCAGCCTGGTGTTTAAAGCTGAGCTCCAGGTATAATCCTAGTTTGATAGTTACATTCGCCCAGCTTGGACCAATGTAAGCATGCAAATTTGATGGGCTGCTGTGGAAGCTGAAAACCACTGTAGCAGTCATCGCTTTTGCAGTGATAGTCCCGATCTTCTGGGTTTTGTGGCGGGTGGCTGCAGCATTGCATACTGTCCACAGGGGGTATCTTGCTGACACCACCCCCGTTCATAGAAAGCCATTCTGTGGACAAGATGTAGATTGTAACGTCACTGTCCCACCTCATCCAAACAGAGAATTCCTTTTAATTCGTTGAGAAAAAAAATGATGTTCTATCAACGGTGACGATTGAGCAACACCCCTGCCCCCCAGTGGTCTGTATGCAGTTGGGCAGCTACTCGGCACATGTCCAAGAGGAAAGCGGTATGACATATGCGTACTTACATTAGTCCAAGCTGGACCAATGTAACTGAACATTTAGAATCACATACAGGGTTCAGCACTAACCCATTTAACAGAGCTGAAGGAATATTTTTTTGTTTTCACTTTCTGTATGAAAATTAAAGAGTGGGAAAGATGGATTTCAGACGACTGAAGTTAAAGGATAAGTTCACCTTTTCGTAACATGTTACACGCATATTCAGGGTGTAACCTGTTGTGAACAGACCTGTCTGCGCACCCTGATCTGACCGCAAATGGGGTTCTTCTCCATCTAAAAGACCCCTGCCACGGCCCTTGCTATCACAAGGGATGTTGTTCATCCTTTGAGATGACAATAAAGTTGACAAAATTAAAGTGCCCCCAACCCTTCCCCCCCCCCCCATGCTCATGCGCAAATGCGAACGTACACATAGGTCAAGGATGCACATGTAAACAGAGATCGCACCACACTTGTGAGGTTTCGCTGTGAACGTCAGAGCAAGAACAATATTTATACCACCAGACCTCTTGTGTAACTCCTAAACTGGTAACCTGTAAAGGCTTTTAAAACATTGCCTATGGAGATTTTTAGGTACAGTTTGTGGCGCTGTTCCACAGGTGTGCACAATTTTAAAGTGTGACTTGGAGTGACGTAATCTTTTATATTTACCCCAAAATGTGGGTATTGTATTGTGTTTGTGTGCACTAAAATTCATTTAATGTATGTATTTAAAAAAAAAAAAAATACATTTGAAAAACCACGTGACATAAAAGTTTGGCACACCCACTGTTTTATTCTCTAGGGCCCCTACTAAAATATATATATATATATATATATATATATATATATATATATATATATATATATATATATATATATATATATTATAGTGTGTATGTATTCTAATATATTGAGGGGTTCTAAGTCTTTTTACAAGCAAAAAGAACGATTATTTTTTTTACACGCAAGAGAAAAATTTAACAGCCTGTGTAATGCCGTGGACTTATTGGCATCAAAGGTCCGATGGTCTTTTCGACGGACTTTCGAACGAACGGATTTGGCTACACACGATCACACCAAAGTCCAACGGATTCGTACGACTGGACTAAAATAAGGAAGTTCATAGCAATCGGTTTTCGTCCGTCGGACTAGCATACAGAGGAGCGGATTTTTCGACCGGACTCGAGTCCGTCGGAAAGATTTTGAAACCTGTCCCAAATCTAAAGTCCGTCAAATTTTCGACCGAAAAAGTCCGCTGCAGGTCTGATGAAGCCCACACACGGTCGGATTGTCCGACGGATTCGTCCCGTCGGACCAGTTCGGTTGAAAAGTCCGCCTGTGTGTACACAACATTAAGCCAGCTGCTTATTTTCTCCCTGGGGTGGTCGTCGTCATTTGAACTTGAAAGTGGTAAAAAGGACAGCTGCTTCCTATAAAAGTTAGGTAGATTTTTATATATATATATCTAAATATATATATATATATATATATATATATATATATATATATATATCTATATCTCTATAGAGAGAGAGGTATATATAAATATATAATATACACACACAGTGGGGACAGAAAGTATTCAGACCCCCTTAAATTTTTCACTCTTTGTTATATTGCAGCCATTTGCTAAAATCATTTAAGTTCATTTTTTCCTCATTAATGTGTACACAGCACCCCATATTGACAGAAAAACACAAAATTGTTGACACTTTTGCAGATTAATTAAAAAAGAAAAACTGAAATATCACATGGTCCTAAGTATTCAGACCCTTTGCTCAGTATTTAGTAGAAGCCCCTTTTGATCTAAAACAGCCATGAGTCTTTTTGGGAAAGATGCAACAAGTTTTTCACACCTGGATTTGGGTATTCTCTGCCATTCCTCCTTGCAGATCCCCTCCAGTTCTGTCAGGTTGGATGGTAAACCTTGGTGGACAGCCATTTTTAGGTCTCTCCAGAGATGCTCAATTGGGTTTAAGTCAGGGCTCTGGCTGGGCCATTCAAGAACAGTCACGGAGTTGTTGTGAAGCCACTCCTTCATTATTTTAGCTGGGGGGAGTATGGGTGTAATATTCCTGCTGGGGGGGTTATGGTTGTAATATTCCTGCTGGGGGGAGTATGGGTGTAATATTCCTGCGGGGGGGGGGGTGTATGGATGTAATGTTCATGTTGGGGGGTATGGGTGTAATGTTCATGTTGGGGGGGTATGGGTGTAATGTTCATGTTGGGGGGGTATGGGTGTAATGTTCCTGCTGGGGGGAGTATGGGTGTAATATTCCTGCTGGGGGGAGTATGGGTGTAATATTCATGTTGAAGGGGATGTCTGTGCAGGAAGTTCTTGTTGTATGATGGACACGGCGAGGATCTGTTCACACCTAGGAGTTCTGGATTCCCGAATCGCCGCAAATCGCGGCACACTCTTGCGATCCTTTTACTTTAAATATCGCCCCAACTGAGGCGTGATCTTTTCCGCGATTGTCACCTGATAAATCACAGGACTGCTTTTGGGAAACAGGCGTCCCGCGATTTTGTTTGTGTGATTTGTCAGGTGACAATATTGTCCCATGTTGGGGTGCCATTGAAAAGATCACAATCGGGAATCGAAGTAATTCCACCCGCGATCGAACACCTAGGTGTGATCGCAGCCTAAGCGTCTTCTATCAGTTGCTGAGTTCACATTCTGGGGGAACATTTTCTTCCTCAAACATTCCACACATTCGCTTCATTCTTTATTCCACCGCTAATATATACTCCCTGTTGATCTTGTATAGTGCTTTTCTCTCTGAGGACTCCAAGTATTGGAGATGGCGTTGGCCGGGAATCGAACCCGGGTCAGCTGCTTGAAAGGCAGCTATGCTCACCACTGCACCACCAACGCAAGGTAGCATGTCTTTGTAGTGTGGGAGGAAACCGGAGTACCCGGAGGAAACCCACGCAAGCACAGGGAAAACATGCAAACTCCATGCAGATAGTTTCCTGGTCAGGATTTGAACCATGGACCCTAGTGCTGCAAGGCTAACCCCTAAGCCTCTGTTCTCTAAGGCCCGCCCCCGCTGAGCGGAGTACATCAGTTATGTCCGCTCAAAGCGCCTCCAGAAGAAATCCAAACTTAACCTAAACTACAATCTATATATAATATATATATAACACTTCAAAACACACCCAAATAATAGCATCCCGTGTAGGCAGTCCCATTGCTGTCAACTGAGGTGCAGTGGCTATACCCAATGTGACATCTGTGTGAGTGCCGGTGTACGGCCCCGAACGCACCCAGGGTGCGTCCATGCAACTGCACTCGCATGGATGTCCTTTTTGGGGTAAACACAGCCCCCACACAGAGTACAGATTCATACACCCCGTGTGAGTGAGGCCTTGGACTTCTCCATAAAGGACCTCACTGGTGGGAAGAGTTCTCATTTCTCCAGAGAAAGCCTAAAGAAAGCTGGAAAGACTTCTCCCAACTCTAAAGACAAAAAGAGTTCCAACCAACCAAGTCTTCCCAAAGCTGCCTCATATCCAAAAGTTGCCAAGTGTGTAAATGTAGACCTTAAGCTTTAAGGTTAATCAAAAATATCACATTCAAAAAGGAAAGGTGTAACAAGGGGGAGTATGGAAGAGGGAGAGAGGGCGGAAAGGAGGGGTGGAGGGGAGGTTGGTGGTAAGGAAGGGGTGTGGGGGTTCCCCCAAACCCTCACCCCCTTCTTCCTCCAACCTCCCCCCCCCCCCCCTTTTCCTCCCTCTCTCCCTCTTCCATACTCCCCCTTGTTCCGGGGGAGTATGGAAGAGGGAGGAAAGGAGGGGTGGAGGGGAGGTTAGGGGTAAGGAAGAGGTGTAGGGGTTCCCCCAAACCCTCACCCCCTTCTTCCTCCAACCCCCCCTCTTTTCCTCCCTCTCTCCCTCTTCCATACTCCCCCTTGTTCTACCTTTCCCTTTTAGAATGTGATATTTTTGATTAACCTTAAAGCTTAAGGTCTACATTTACGCTCTTGGCAGATTTTGGAGGACTTGGTTCGGTTCTCCCTTGTGCCTAGCAGGCTGTTTACCACCATCTCATGTACTTTTTTTACTGGTCATTATGTTTGGGCGATGTATTATCGAACCTTAAAGCTTCTTCTGGTCCCTGGGAGGGTTCCTCAGACTTTTTGTTAAGTCTTCTTCTAGGAACAACCAATTATTTGGTTTGTCCAGCTACATTGATGGCGATTCAGAAGCCACAAAAGCAAAAATGGAGGCCTGATGGGAGGACCCTCCGATTACTGGAGTGGCAGCCGCCACCAGTGTAAGGACCTGTGTTGGTACAGCCGTACCTGGTCCCTAGGAGGGTTCCTTAGACTTTTTGTTGTCTTCTAGGAACAGCCAATTGTCTTGTTTGTCCTACTGCATTGATAGTTGGTGATTCCGAAGCTCCAAAAATGAAAATGGAGGGCTGATGGGAAGACCCTTCAGTTACTGGAGTGGCAGCCGCCACCAGTATAGAGACCTTTGTTGCTACAGCCATAACTGGTCCTTGGGAGGCTTCCCCAGGCTTTCCACTGAGTCTTCTAACATTCTGTCTCCACACACAAAACTTTGACTATGCAGAAAAGGTACAGTGGCACTGTTGTTGGTGAAGAAAGCTAGTGGTATTTGCTCTTGAAGACAGGTGTTGATGAGAATTTTTCAAGAGAGTGATGATGTAGTAGACTTTGGTGATGATGGCTTGACTTGAAGATCCTCTCCCGCATGTTCACTAACAAATCATCCTCTGATCCCTCCTCTTCATCGCCTAGTTGAAAATTTCTTCTGACATTTTGGCCATCTTCTCTCCCAATAAAGCTGCACCCTTCTCATTTAAGCACAATCCGTCACTGCTATAAAGATTGTAACCACCTGAAAAGTCAGCCCAGTTCGCCATGAAGCCATACCCCTCCTCTCTGCACCAGTTTTTCAGCCACTTGTTAAGCTCTCTAAACTCCTGCTGCCTCTCTGGTGTGGCTTGAGGTTCAGGCAGTATTTCTAAAAATACTGCTTTGGAGGTCCTTTTCTTCAGTATAGCCCCTAAGTCCCTGAAGTCATTTTTTAGGGTGCCCCATCTTCCTATAACTTTGTCGTTAGTAGTATGTATCATGACAGCTGGGTTCTTCCCAGCACCATCCAACAATCTGTCCATCTGATCCTCAACGTCGCGAACACGAGCACCCGGTAAAGAACATTCTGTTCGGTAATAACAGTCTTTGTGGCAGATTGCCCTCTCTTTCCTATTGATTGAGTCCCCTACCATCAGTGTCTTCCTGTTCTTTCCTGTAACCTTGCCCCCATCTTCACTGGAGGCGATGTTCTCAAGGTTCCTCTGGAATTTTGTCTCATCTTGAACATCACATTCTGGTGGAGTCACAATGTGAATGTCGCATTCTGGTGATGTCACAGTGTGAACATTGCTTCCTGGTGTAGTCTCAACGTGAACGCCACATTCTGGGCGAGTCTTAGTGTGAGAATCACATTCTGGTGGGTTCCCAATGTGAACTTCACATTCTGGTGTAGCGTCCATCTGAATTTCTTCCAGCTTTCTGGTCATCTTCTCTGCCAACAGAGCAGCACCGTGCCCATTTAAGTGCAGTCCATTCCTGCTATAGAGCGAGTAGTTGACTGAAAAGTCTGCCCAGTTCTCCATGAACCCAAACCCCTCCTCCCTGCACCAGTTCCTCAGCCATTTGTTAAGCACCATAAGCTCCTGCTGCCTCTCTGGTGTGGATCGAGGTACAGGCAGTATTTCAGAAAATATTGCCTTGGGGGACCTTTTCTTCAATATAGCCCCTAAGTCCCTGAAATCATTTTGTAGGGCGCTCCATCTTTCTCGAACGTTGTCATTGGTTCCGATATATACCATGACAGCTGGGTCATCTCCAACCCCATCCAACAATGTGTCCATGCAATCTGTAATGTTCTGAACCCGAGCGCCCGGTAAAGAACATACTGTTAGGCGATAACGGTCTCTCTGACAGATTGCCCTCTGTATCCTTCCAATAATTGAATCCCCTATTACTAGTATCCGCCTATCCTTTCTTGTATCCTTGCCCCCATCTTCACTGGAGACGTTCTTCTGGCATTTTGGTGGCGTATCAACCTGAACATCACATGCTGGTGGAGTCTCCGTATAAATGCCACATGCTGGTGGAGTTTCCATGTGAATGTCACATGCTGGTGAAGTCTCCATGTGAACGTCACATGCTGGTGAAGTCTCCATGTGAATGTCACATGCTGGTTGAGTCTCCATGTGAATGTCACATGCTGGTGGAGTCTCCATATGAATGTCACATTCTGGTGGGTTCTCAATGTGAACTTTAGATTTTGGTGGAGCGTCAATCTGAATTTCTTCCAGCTTTCTGGTCATCTTCTCTGCCAACAGAGCGGCACCGTGCTCATTTAAGTGCAGTCCATTCCTGCTATAGAGCGAGTAGTTGACTGAAAAGTCAGCCCAGTTCTCCATGAACCCAAACTGCTCCTCCCTGCACCAGTTCCTCAGCCATTTGTTAAGCACCATAAGCTCCTGCTGCCTCTCTGGTGTGGATCGAGGTACAGGCAGTATTTCAGAAAATATTGCCTTGGGGGACCTTTTCTTCAATATAGCCCCTAAGTCCCTGAAATCATTTTGTAGGGCGCTCCATCTTTCTTGAACGTTGTCATTGGTTCCGATATATACCATGACAGCTGGGTCATCTCCAACCCCATCCAACAATGTGTCCATGCAATCTGTAATGTTCTGAACCCGAGCGCCCGGTAAAGAACATACTGTTAGGCGATAACGGTCTCTCTGGCAGATTGCCCTCTGTATCCTTCCAATAATTGAATCCCCTATTACTAGTATCCGCCTATCCTTTCTTGTATCCTTGCCCCCATCTTCACTGGAGATGTTCTTCTGGCATTTTGGTGGCGTATCAACCTGAACATCACATGCTGGTGGAGTCTCCGTATAAATGCCACATGCTGGTGGCGTTTCCATGTGAACGTCACATGCTGGTGAAGTCTCCATGTGAACGTCACATGCTGGTGAAGTCTCCATGTGAACGTCACATGCTGGTGAAGTCTCCATGTGAACGTCACATGCTGGTGAAGTCTCCATGTGAATGTCACATTCTGCTGGGTTCTCAATGTGAACTTTAGATTCTGGTGGAGCGTCAATCTGAATTTCTTCCAGCTTTTTGGTCATCTTCTCTGCCAACAGAGCGGCACCGTGCCCATTTAAGTGCAGTCCATTCCTGCTATAGAGCGAGTAGTTGACTGAAAAGTCAGCCCAGTTCTCCATGAACCCAAACTGCTCCTCCCTGCACCAGTTCCTCAGCCATTTGTTAAGCACCATAAGCTCCTGCTGCCTCTCTGGTGTGGATTGAGGTACAGGCAGTATTTCAGAAAATATTGCCTTGGGGGACCTTTTCTTCAATATAGCCCCTAAGTCCCTGAAATCATTTTGTAGGGCGCTCCATCTTTCTCGAACGTTGTCATTGGTTCCGATATATACCATGACAGCTGGGTCATCTCCAACCCCATCCAACAATGTGTCCATGCAATCTGTAATGTTCTGAACCCGAGCGCCTGGTAAAGAACATACTGTTAGGCGATAACGGTCTCTCTGACAGATTGCCCTCTGTATCCTTCCAATAATTGAATCCCCTATTACTAGTATCCGCCTATCCTTTCTTGTATCCTTGCCCCCATCTTCACTGGAGACGTTCTTCTGGCATTTTGGTGGAGTCTCCATGTGAGCGTCACATGCTGGTGGAGTCTCCATGTGAGCGTCACATGCTGGTGGAGTCTCCATGTGTGCGTCACATGCTGGTGGAGTCTCCATGTGTGCGTCACATGCTGGTGGAGTCTCCATGTGTGCGTCACATGCTGGTGGAGTCTCCATGTGTGCGTCACATGCTGGTGGAGTCTCCATGTGTGCGTCACATGCTGGTGGAGTCTCCATGTGTGCGTCACATGCTGGTGGAGTCTCCATGTGTGCGTCACATGCTGGTGGAGTCTCCATGTGTGCGTCACATGCTGGTGGAGTCTCCATGTGTGCGTCACATGCTGGTGGAGTCTCCATGTGTGCGTCACATGCTGGTGGAGTCTCCATGTGTGCGTCACATGCTGGTGGAGTCTCCATGTGTGCGTCACATGCTGGTGGAGTCTCCATGTGTGCGTCACATGCTGGTGGAGTCTCCATGTGTGCGTCACATGCTGGTGGAGTCTCCATGTGTGCGTCACATGCTGGTGGAGTCCCCATGTGTGCGTCACATGCTGGTGGAGTCTCCATGTGTGCGTCACATGCTGGTGGAGTCTCCATGTGTGCGTCACATGCTGGTGGAGTCTCCATGTGTGCGTCACATGCTGGTGGAGTCTCCATGTGTGCGTCACATGCTGGTGGAGTCTCCATGTGTGCGTCACATGCTGGTGGAGTCTCCATGTGTGCGTCACATGCTGGTGGAGTCTCCATGTGTGCGTCACATGCTGGTGGAGTCTCCATGTGTGCGTCACATGCTGGTGGAGTCTCCATGTGTGCGTCACATGCTGGTGGAGTCTCCATGTGTGCGTCACATGCTGGTGGAGTCTCCATGTGTGCGTCACATGCTGGTGGAGTCTCCATGTGTGCGTCACTTGCTGGTGGAGTCTCCATGTGTGCGTCACTTGCTGGTGGAGTCTCCATGTGTGCGTCACTTGCTGGTGGAGTCTCCATGTGTGCGTCACTTGCTGGTGGAGTCTCCATGTGTGCGTCACTTGCTGGTGGAGTCTCCATGTGTGCGTCACTTGCTGGTGGAGTCTCCATGTGTGCGTCACTTGCTGGTGGAGTCTCCATGTGTGCGTCACTTGCTGGTGGAGTCTCCATGTGAGCGTCACTTGCTGGTGGAGTTTTAATGTAGCTTTCACATTCTGTCTTGCTCACTGGGGCAGACCTGCCTTGTGAACTGTGTTTGCAGTAAATACCGCGTACATCTGCAATAAAAAAGAAGAATCAGATTTAGCACCTTTACCTACATTATATATATTTTTTATACAACATCAAATTTATAGAGAGAAAAGTTTAACATTCCAGTGCCAGGGACAATAAATAAACCCTGACATAACAGGGACACAGGGATGACTAATGGTGGCGTTCATATAAAAATTCTGGTTGCCTGGCCGTTATGCTGACCCATTAAAATGAATTGAGTCAGAAGGGGACTGATTCTTCACTTTCGGGTGCGGGGGAGTAATCTGCAGTGCTTCTGTTTCTTAGTATTAAACTAAACATCCGGCCTTTTTTATTGTAATCTTTAGAATTGTTGCGGTGGCTTCATATAGAAGAGGCCCGGGACCAGGAACCGCTGCATTGCAGATTATTCCACCGTACCCGAAAGTAAAGAAATAGTCCCCTGCACGGTTTGGATTGATTTTCATGCGATTCTGTCATGTGACAATCGTGACAAGATCTTGCCATGGTTGGGGTGCCATTAGGAAAAATGTTATCCAAATGCTGGTTGCACATTTTCCCATGATTTTGAATCACAGCAGAATCATAGCACTTCTGCCGGCCGTTCCAAATTGCCAAGTGTGAGTGCGGTCTAAGTCAGAATTCCAGGCAAATGGCTAAAAAACAAGGATGAAATAGTGAATATGTAGCAATTTGATTATCATCACTGTGCTTTTTTATTACCAACGTTGAGTGGCGGACCTATCATGCCCCTCTTTACAATGTTGTCTGTGCCATACTATCTTTAATACCGTTAGGCATTGTGAGTATATCCCACATTGCACAGCACACATTTTGTAGCGATATATTTTTACTCTATATACATATCTGTGTACACACTTATAACGTGTGCTCTTTTTAATGGCCTCCCCAGCTGCCGGGTTTTTCTATAGACCCCAGTATGACCATTCTCCTTATTGGGGTCTGCCCTTTAGGATCACTATAATCAGTTGGAATGTACCTCAGTTTGTACGAACTTTATTTCTGAGTTATATATTTTACTGTTTGATGTATGTATATGTGTGTGTGTGTGTGTGTGTGTGTGTGTGTGTGTGTGTGTGTGTGTGTGTGTGTGTGTGTATGTATATATATAAAATTTATAGTGATCTTTTATGTGTACTCAACAGAACTACCTCCAGCTCCCAAAGAAGCGTTATATAACGCGAAATATGTCGGCAATTAAAGAGAACACCTACCTGACCTGCAATTTAACCCATATTGGGTCCTAAATTCACAACAATTCACATTTGGGAAGTTGGTTTCTCTTCTACTCTTGAATGTTGGGACATATACATTAAATGATTGGGTTCAATTAGCATGCAGGATAGGATTTATCTATGTATGATTCTTTTCTATATGTAAATTGTATGTCTGATAATCCTCAATTATATATATAATCTTTTTTAACAAAAATCTAAATGTAATAAAATAAAAAATATTTTTACCTTTTATACTCTTTAATGCCTTTGGGGTGCAGACGGAGTGATCTTCTGCACTGCAGTTCCCAATAATTAAATTTAAGTTCTGGCCTCTTCTATATCAACCAATCAGGGACAGGCCAGGACTGTAGTTGTTGGGGAATGCAGCACTGCCGATTACACCACCTGCACCCTAAAGGTATTCAATTTGCCTCTGCCTGCCCCCTGCTGAAGAAATGGGGCCAGAGGAAGTTTATTTTGTTTTTTTTGTTACTTGTTTTGCCCTCTGAAGAGCAATCTGTGATTCCTTTTCAGAGGGTGTTTGACAGGCGGTGATGAAGCGTTATATTGCTTGCTGGATGCACAACAATATAAAGCTTTAAATGTTTTTTTTTTTAATGTTTGCGACTATCTATCATCAGTGTCCATGACAATCCCTATACATGTGTACATATGGGGGGGACCCCTCATCAATGTCCATGGCAATCCCTATACATGTGTACATATGGGGGATGACCCCTCATCAATGTCCATGGCAATCCCTATACATGTGTACATATGGGGGATGACCCCTCATCAATGTTCATGGCCATCCCTATACATGTGTACATATGGGGGGTGACCCCTCATCAAGGTCCATGGCCATCCCTATACATGTGTACATATGGGGGGGACCCCTCATCAATGTCCATGGCAATCCCTATACATGTGTACATATGGGGGATGACCCCTCATCAATGTCCATGGCAATCCCTATACATGTGTACATATGGGGGATGACCCCTCATCAATGTTCATGGCCATCCCTATACATGTGTACATATGGGGGGTGACCCCTCATCAATGTTCATGGCAATCCCTATACATGTGTACATATGGGGGATGGGGTGATTCCTCATCAATGTCCATGGCCATCCCTATACACGTGTACATACGGGGGGACCCCTCATCAATGTCCATGGCAATCCCTTTACATGTGTACATATGGGGGGCGACCCCTCATCAATGTTTATGGCAATTCCTATAGATGAGACGTCACACCCCCCCCCCATTTGTACACATCTATAGGAATTGCCATGGACATTGACGAAAGGTTACCCCCCATATGTACACATGTATAGGGATTGCCATGGACATTGATGAAATGTTACCCCCATATGTACACATGTATAGGGATGGCCATGGACATTGATGAGGAATCACCCCATCCCCCATATGTACACATGTATAGGGATTGCCATGGACATTGACGAAAGGTTACCCCCATATGTACACATGTATAGGGATGGCCATGGACATTGGGGGGGTCACCCCATATGTACACATGTATAGGGATGGCCATGGGCAATGATGAGACGTCACCCCCCCCCCCCCCCCCCATTTGTACATATCATTGTCCATGGCCATCCCTATACATGTGTACATATGGGGGGGGGTGGCCCCTCATCAATGTCCATGGCAATCCATATTCATGTGTACATATGGGGGGGATCCCTCATCAATGTCCATGGCCATCCCTATACATATGTACATATGGGGGGGTGGCCCCTCATCAATGTCCATGGCAATCCATATTCATGTGTACATATGGGGGGGACCCCTCATCAATGTCCATGGCAATCCCTATACATGTGTACATAATGGGGGTGGGGGGGTGACCCCCTCATCAATACGCATGGCAATTCCTATACCTGTGTTTATATGGGGGGTGACCCCTCATCAATGACCATGGCAATCCCTATACATGTGCACATATGGGGGAGGGGGTGACCCCTCATCAATGTGCATGGCAATTTCTATACATGTGTACATATGGGGGGGGGGGTAACCTTTCATCAATGTGCATGGCAATCTTTATACATGTGTACATATGGGGGTGGGCGACCCCTCATCAATGTCCATGGCCATCCGTATACAGGTGTGCATATGGGGGGGACCCCCTTATCAATGTCCATGGCAATCCCTATACATGTGTACATATGGGGGGGTGACCCCTCATCAATGTTCATGGCAATTCCTATACATGTGTACATATGGGGGGTAACCTTTCATCAATGTCCATGGCGATCCCCATACATGTGTACAAAGAATTTTAGAACCGAGGGGGATTTTAATGGTGACAAAACACCCAAAAAATATTTTGTTATAAAAACCTCTTTATTTGAGTCTAAAGTTTTAAAAGAAATGGGGGACAATGAATGTCCACATTTTATAAAAACAATTCAGTGCACATGTACAATATACACATAGTGTATCCTCAAAACTCACCGCATCTGTCAGAACAAAGACATAGCGGCCACCAGGCCAGACGGGACTGATGGCGCCAGGCCACAGAGCCAGCCATTGGTCTTGTTCTGACAGAGGCGGTGAGTTTTGAGGATACACTTGGTAGGTTTGATCTGCAGGCCCTTCACATGTGTATGTTGGTCTTGCTGATGGGTGCATGATCTCTATTTGTTATCAGATGGGACACTGTGTGTGGCCTGGAGGACGCTATTGATTTAATGTGTCCGCATTCATCATTGCTTCATGACATTGTTCCTTCATCACTTTGGAAGAAATCGTTCCGGATTGGTGTGTTGCTCCCCTCTACATTCTGTGGAAGGAGCATTTGAATGACATTGAAGGTAAACCTAACTTGTATATCTAATTTCCACCGGCCCCATTGTGCTCCTCCTGCCATCAGTTGCCACCGCTGGTGTTGGCACCTCTTCTTACATCAGTTTTGGCCCCTTTAGTAGTGTGCATTAGCTTGATTACATTCTATAGACATGGTGAGTTTTATTTTCATGTTGTGTGCCCCTCTGTATAGTGCTCAGACCCTCATGGATATTCATTGAACATATTACTTATGTTGTTATATGTTTTTGATACACATTTACTTTGATAACAGAAATATTTATTTACAGTCATGCATACCTACTAATACTTACTAATAATGACTTTTTGTAGCTACATATTGCTTTATAAGTTCTTAAAGGAGCTGAAAAGTAAAACATGTCGAGCAACAAGCATCACGCTGGTTACAGGAGCTACTTTATGTGTATATTGTACATGTGCACTGATGTGTTTTTATGAAATGTGGACATTCATTGCTCCTCCCCCTGTTTCTTTTAAAACTTTTGGACTCCAATAAAGATGTTTTTATATTAAAATATTTTTTTGTGTGTTTGGGAACCATTAAAATCCCCTTCTCTTCTAAAATTCTTTGAAAAGGAATAATTTTGGGATGAAGGTGCCTTTAATCCATGAGTGTAGGTGACCTATCCAGAGTACTTTTTGTATCTATCACTATCCATAGTACTTACCAATATCGATGTCTGTATCTCGGTGATTATTGGCTTTACAGCCGGAACCAAAACATCCAACAACGGCTCTGAAGCAGCCGCGCACAAAAGCCCGAGCCCTCTTATTGGTACCTGCAGGCTGGTCACTGATACCTCCTTCCATAGCTGGGCTTCCCTTGGTGGGTTTCTCTTTGGTGTTTTTCAGAGAAACAAACTGTTTACATTTAAATCGTCTCATTATTAAGAATAAAGAACCACGCTTTAAATGTACAAGAATAGAAATCGCAAAGAAATTGAATCGAATGAAAATCAAATCGAATCAAATCGCAAGAAAATCTCCAGAGAGATAAAAAAACAGGTCCTCACTGGTCAGCAAACACTCTGTTTCTGCTGCCAGCCTCCCTTGCAACTCTTTATATTGGCTGAGACTATGACATCACAGAGCAGGGTCATGTGACCTTTGAAAAAAATAACTGACGATTTTTCTTAAAGGGGCCACGTCCTTATTTGTGAGCTTTATGAATTCAGCCTGTAGGCTCTGTATACAGACCTAATAGGGACCCGGCTCCTGGAAGAACATGTTTTTCTTGAAGTGATGGTTATTGTAAATGAGATTTAACCCTTACAGTCCCATGGCTGAAAACAAAGATGTGTATTCCTATAAGACTGTGAATGGAGCCTTATAAATCCTCGCTGCCGATCAAATCTTTTCATTTCTTTTATTTGATCATTTTATCATTATTACACACCAATTATCTTTCACTTTCACCAAATCCCAGGTTTTTCCATTTTTAACCCTTTAACTGCCAAGTCAAATGTTTTTCCTTTCATTTATGAACCCTTTCTTTGCCAAACCAACCCCACCCCCCAAACTTTTGTTTTTAACCCTTTCACTGCCAAACCACAGTTTTTTTTTCATTTTTAACCCTTTCTGTGAACCCTTTCTTTGCAAATAAAAGATTTATTTTTACGGGTTTTTTGTTAACCCTTTCAATGCCAAACTAAATTCTTTTTATTTTTAACCCTTTCACCGCCAAAACCAGTTTTCCCCTTTTTAACGCTTTCACTGCCAAACCAATATATATATTTTTTTTTCCCCCATTTCTTGCCCATATGTTAACGTAAAACCTGTTTATTGTTAGTTTTGGATGGAGTGGGGAAGGATTAGAACCCCAGTCAGGTGTTTATTGCTGTCTGCTCTATGAAGATTTATTCTGCCAAATCTTTTTTTTTTTTTATCTTTCAGTTTTTAACCCTTTCACTACTAAACTATATTGTTCATTTATTTCAACCCTTTAAAGAGGAGCTCCACCCACATTTTCACCCCTCACTAATCTGTGCTCTGTAAACGAATCGGATATTTATTTATATTTTTTCTCAGCACCTTCTGTATATAATATTCATTTTTCCCTTTCTCTTCCCTGGCCGCGGCCCCGCGCTCGTCATTTCCGGTTTGCAATGCCTCCTCTGAGATGTGTGTCATCAATCCCAGGAGACAATAGGCATTGCTGGGCTGTAGGATCGCGTTATTTGCAAACCGATGCAAGGCGGTTGCCAGCTCCATTTTTAAAAAGGGTAACCAGGCTTTTGTTGTCATAGTTACCAAAGCTTCTTATACACAGTGATTGGCAGTGGGGGAGGGGGCTGGAGCATCTAGGCTCTGATTACATACAGGGGGGAGGGGACACACCATTACTAATCATTTATAATAGAGGAATAGGATGGTGCAGTTTTGATGGGGCAGTTTTGATGCAGCAATTTTGATGGTGGCAATATGATGGGGCAGTTTTGATTGAGCAAATTTTGATGGTGGCAGTATAATGGGGCAGGTTTGATGGAGCAATTTAATGGGGGCAATGTGATGGGGCAATATTGATCGGAGCAATTTGATAGGGCAGTAGTATGAGGTAGTTTTGATGGGGCAATTTTGATGGTGGCAGTATAATGGGGCAATTGTGATGGGGCAATATGATGGAGATGTTTTGATGGGGCAATTTTGATTGTGGCAGTGTAATGGGACAATTTTTATGGGGGCAATAGGATGGGGCAATTTTGATTGTGGCAGTTTTGGGGGGGCAGTTTTGATGGGGCAGTTTTGATGGTGGCAGTATGATGGGGCAGTTTATTACTTTTTAAACGGCGCTAATTGTAAATCATATCCCTCTCTGCAGATGTTATATATATATATATATATATATATATATATATATATATATATATATATATATAAATATAAATAAATATACACAGAAACAAGGGCTATCATTTACAATTAGCATCTTTTAAAAAGTAATTACCTTTTGCTTTTTGTATTTCTAGATTTATAATCTTCCTGGTTCCTGGAGGGGGAGGAGAGCTTTCCATAGCTTAGGGGCGACAACTTCCTCTGACACTGCTGTTGCTATGGAAACACACACACATTTTAACCTTTTAAGTCGCTCGGTTCTCAGTGCAGAGGCGCCGGGGGACAGATGCAACATCCACCTAGGTAAGTATGAATGGGCAAAAAAAACAAAACATACTTCTCTTTTAAGGTAAAAAAAACCTTCTGCCTTTTTAGAACCCTATTTAAATAATTTTCTTCTCCTGCCCAGGACTACATGTCCCATGAGGCATTGCTCCTCACACATTAACAAGTTCTCAGGCACGGTGTATGGACGGTGTGCTGAGCTGTATTTTCTAATATGTAAACAAATAATGCATTCTTTATGCAGGCCAGCTAATCGGCTGACCAACTAATCGATTACAAAAATAGTTGACAACTATTTTCATAATTGATTCTAATCGATTAAGTCGATTTAGTAGTTCCAGCCTTATACCAGTATTCTACCTTTTTTATGGAGTTTAGTACAACTAGACCTGGCCTGGTACATGATTATGTCGGTTTATCCCCCCTAGTTTGGTACACGGTGATTAAACTAATTTTCTTCGTCCTGCAGATTGAAGCGATGTACTCCAAAGTGAACAAGAAGAAGACAATTAGAGATGACCCCCGAGTCTCTCCAAACCCGGCTTTTCAACAGCTTCCGCCAATGAAGATGGCCGCGGTAAATGAAACCGCCCAGGGCTCTCTAAACGCAGTTTTCGAAAGCTCCCCACTGCCGGCGAACCCACCCGTGCACCCCGAAGAGAATTTATACGAGAGTATATGTGAGATGAGCAGCCATGCTTTGAAGCTACCACTGAGAGTTTTCAGCACTGACACTAATACTTGCACTGATTCCAGTTTGGTAAATCTGTTGAAAAGTCTGGAGCAAGTGAAGCAAGATCACAGTGTTGTGGGGCAGAATGAAACAATGCAGATATTGCTTTTACTTTCTAAATTCCTGCCAGCGGGCATTTTATTGAAATTGCTGACTCTGTAACAGGCATAATATGAATTTAGCAATCCATGGCAACACTCCGGGGTATATATATATATATTATATATATATATATATATATATATAATATAATAATTTTTTTTTTTTTTTGCTATAATAAATATCCCCAAAAAATGTTTTTAAAAAACACATTTTCAGTTTAGGCCAATATGTATTCTTCTACATATTTTTGGTAAAAAAAATCCAAATAAGCGTATATTGATTGGTTTGCGCAAAAGTTATAACTTCTACAAACTATGGGAAAGATTTATAGCATTTTTAATATTTTTTTATACTAGCAATGGCAGTGACCTATATAGATAGATAGATAGATATATTATAGAGTGTGTGTGTGTAACTGGCTTTGCTGGGAGTGCGCTTAATTAGTGCCCCCAGCATTATGACTGCGCTGTCGCCAATAGCTCCCGGGTCACTGTGTACGATTGGGAGCCTGTGGGACAGACTCCTGATCATGTGATTGCTGTGACAGCCAATCACAGAGATCACATGGTCAGGAAGCCCATGTAATGAACTTGTAAAAAGGGGTTAACGTCACTGTTTAAATCTCAGAGCTGGCTGGAGAGAGTTACAAACTCTTTGGCAGGTAATACAGCTTTTATATATATATATATATATATATATATATATATATATATATATATATATATATATATATATATATATATATAAATTATATAAACTGTTTATTTAGCTGCATGCCTGGAATTTAGCTTTAAACTGTGGCACGTCTTAGGGGCACGTTCACACTTCACTGAAGAGCGATCTGCGTTCGGATTGCTTTTTAAAGAGCATTTGACAGGTGGTGAGAAGGCCTCCCCGCCGACTGCTTTAAACCCCCTTGAACACCGCGGTAGCGCACCATAACCGCATGCATTGCACGCAGTTCCCATGTGTTTGCAGAGCAGCCTATTTCACTTTAATGGGTCACGCTCGGCTGCTGCTGTGCCTGCCGAAAGTTTCAGGGGGGTATAATTCCTGCCGCGGCTACACCATGTGCCCACTGCCTCTGCAGCTAAGTGGGGAGCGGTTGGCTGTAAAAACACGGCTCAACCGTGGGGGTTTTACCGACTCTCAATTGCTAGTGTGAACAAGCCCTTAAGGCTCTGTTATTGGTGACAGTTCGGAGGGTTTGATTATATAATGTACATTACAAATAGCTTTATATACAGGGGGGGGTATTTTTATAGATACACGTGTAAATGTTTTAGGATATTGTCGACACTGAACATTTCTGAGATAAAGTTCTGGTCTCTTCCCTCTAATAATCACTCAGTAGGTAGCCTGTGTTGAGCTCCGCTGAGTAGAGAGATGTGGGCTGGACTGTAATACATAGAAATCTCCCGCCAGCTTTTAGCCAGACAGATGCTGCAATCTGCATGCACTTTACTGCAAAATGCATCATTTGTATACATGTCTTATATATAGAATGTAATATACACGGCTTTCATATAGTTATTGCATCGGTCACGCCCCAGTTTTACGCTCGCCTGTCTACGCTGCTAGTAGTTACACGCTATGCGGCGTATGTGGAACCACATGGAGCCTCTACTGTATTGGCTGGTCTTTGGGTTCTTTGCATGGCCAGAGACCATTGCATTCACTCCTATGGAAGGGCTGTTTTATTTTGCTAGACAACCACTCAGCGGGAATGAATGTGATTTTTTTTTTTTTTTTTTTTCCAGGAATGCTGAGCTCTCCCTCTGCTCGTCCTCTTGCCACTTTGGCAATCCATTGGCTTCAGTGCATTGTGAGTCACTGACCTGCAGTAAATGTGCAGAATCAGGATTTCTAGCTTCACTGGCTGCATGCTTTGTTCCAGGTTTGGCAATGCCGATATCACCAGGCCACTGTTATTTCTAGAAGGAGGTCAGCAATGACACTGCAGTGATCCAGTGCAATCCTTCGATGTGGTGGCTGCATTTGTTTTCTTCAGATTTAGGAATATTTTCTGCAAGTACAAAAAAATGCCCGTTGATCCTGATAGAAATCCAGTGTCCTTGTAACTTCATCTGCACTGAAATGATATCTCAAGTAATGTTATTCGCTTCCTAGCTATTTTCTGTGGTGTTGGTTGTCTCCTTAGTAATGCAGATGATGAGACAGGGAGGAAGGTCCAAATCAGAAGCAAGCAGCGTGATAACCTGCCGGGACAAGGTCATCTAGAGCCCAGGGGGAACATGCCAAACTATGCCCCCCCCCAATAATGTATGAGTATTATGTGTTAGAACCCCCCCCGCCTCAAAAAAAAGGAGCACCAGTCTGCATGCTAAGCATAAATTCCCCCTCCAGCCAGGTCATATCTGCCCCCTGCTAAAACCCCCCCTCAGCGCAAATCTTTGCCCCCCCCAACTCAAATCCCCTTTCCCCAAATCCCCCCCAGCACACCCCTCCCCCCCCCAAACAAAAAATCACTCCTCCCAGCAAAAACCCCCTCTCAAATTTCTCCTCCTAGCACTAGTACCCTCCAATAATGCCTACTAGCACAACCCCCCCCCAAAAAAAAATTTCCCTCCTAGCACAAATCCTCCTTTCCCTCTACCATATTGCCTCTTCTAGCACAAATCCTATCCCCCTCCTAACATAAAGCCCCCCAAATCTAGCACCCCCCTCTAAATTTCCCCTCCTAGAACAATTTGTACCCCCCACCCCACCCCAATCTCCTTGTGTCGCCCCCCCCCTGACCCCAGTCCCCTTCTGTCGCCCCCCCCCCCCCCGACCCCAGTCTCCTTGTGTCGCCCCCCACCAACCCCAATCTCCTTGTGTCGCCCCCCCCCCCGACCCCAATCTCCTTGTGTCGGCCCCCCCCCCTCATGTCACATGATACCCCTGTCCCAGCCCTGGTGACAACCCTGCTCCTCCCATATATACAATGTTTTCACCCTAGAACTGGAAATGTGATACTGGTGTTCTGCCGAAAAAATCCCCCCCCCCCCGGGCTGATAAGGACTCCCCTGTATTGCTGGCTCAGCGATTGCGCAGTACGAGCCGGCGAAAATAGCCAAAGCTGAACACCTGTGAGTCAGCTGTACATGGCGCCTGTAACAGGGCCCCCCGTGGGCTCGCTTCGCTTGCCACGCTTCGGGCACGGCCTCGCTTCGCTCGGCATATTTTTATTCTAACTCTATGTCCACTTGGCTGGTGGGGCTTGAACCTGGACTCAGGGCAGAATGTAGTGCGCAGGCGCTGTGTAGAGCTGACGATCTGCTGTTCAACTTCGGAGACTTTCGGTGGCTCCGTAGTCGTTCGTGCTGCGCTTTAGGTGGGGGGTCCTTATCCGCCGGGGGGAACTTTCTCGGCAAGACACCGGCGTAGGAAATGAAAAGAATTACAGCCTGAAAAACAATGCAGCCGCTACATTTTAGGACTAGTAAACTCCATCGAGATATGCTTTCATTTTAAACACGCGGCAACTCATAGTAGCCAATCAGATTTTTATTCAGCAGTTCATAATAAAAACTCACTTTTATATATATTAGTAGAGGGGTCTGCGCTTAGGACAGGGTGAGAGCTGCTGCCTATTCCTGATTGGTATCTCAAAGGATCCAATAATAGAGTAAAGAGGTAAGGGAATACAGACGGCGCTGCCCTCAATATGATTGGGTGTTATAACCTAATACGGTAAATGAACCTGAACTAGGTGTTCATATTGCAATCTCACCAAATGTTGCAGAAGTAACCAAAAGCGAAAGATCCAAAAGATCAAAAAACAAAAGCCGTAACCTCAGTGCATACAACACTGCTACATAAAGTGAAATAAAATAAACAAAATCCCCCCAGTGGGTTAAATAGTTATTTCAAAATAGAGTAGTAAAGTATAGTGAACAGTGGTTGAATAAAAAATTATTATGTTTCCTCAAAACTCAAAAGTTTTGGGACAAAATGGCGCCAGGGGTGCTGTGAAATAAGTGATAAAAAAGTTTTTAAATTAAATATATATGTAGTGTTACTATGGTCTCCATGTGCCGTTATCATGTGTATATAAGATAATGCTACAATTTCCAAAAGTATTGAGACACCAAGACGTATGTGAACCAAAAAAACAACTTATGTGAACCATAAAAAGAAGACAGAGTCCAACAAAATAAACCGAGCGGCAGAGTGGGTGTCCCACGGCAGGTGATATTCACTCCGAGTGGTCAGGTTATTCCAATGATTTGCCAACTTCAACTCTCCAGTATACCGGAGAAAAAAACACAAGGGGGGCTCCTTTGTTCAGAAGATATCGCTGATCAGTCTGGGATAGAAGGACAGAACACAGCGATATCTTCTGAACAAAGGAGCCCCCCTTGTGTTTTTTTCTCCGGTATACTGGAGAGTTGAAGTTGGCAAATCGTTGGAATAACCTGACCACATTAGAATACATCTGTTTCCTGGAGTAGCTGTAAGGACCGAAAGCTGTAGAGGAAGGGAAGCACACTCGGAGTGAATATCACCTGCCGTGGGACACCCACTCTGCCGCTCGGTACCCCTGCAGGGGTGATCATCTCTGGTGAGTGGGGCAACATTGGGGGGTGAGCACCTGAAAGTCACCGTCTTGAATGAAAGGCACGGAAGTCACTGCAGTGTGTCCCCAAGGATACAATTAACAGCATTTATTTTGTTGGACTCTGTCTTCTCCACCTGGTCATTTATGTATGACCCCTTGCATGGACCTTTAAGGAGCTAATGATTGCTGCATATGCATTTGTTAAACTGGATTTATGGCTGCTGTATGCTTTTCTATATAATTGCATTTAACTCACAGGGAGTGTGCTAATAGTGTGTCACAATTAAGTTTTTTATGGTTCACATAAGTTGTTTTTTTGGTTCACATACGCCTTGGTGTCTCAATACTTTTGGAAATTGTAGCATTATCTTATATACACATGATAACGGCACATGGAGACCATAGTAACACTACATATATATTTAATTTAAAAACTTTTTTTATCACTTATTTCACAGCACCCCTGGCGCCATTTTGTCCCAAAACTTTTGAGTTTTGAGGAAACATAATAATTTTTTATTCAACCACTGTTCACTATACTTTACTACTCTATTTTGAAATAACTATTTAACCCACTGGGGGGATTTTGTTTATTTTATTTTATTTTATTTCACTTTATGTAGCAGTGTTGTATGCACTGAGGTTACGGCTTTTGTTTTTTGATCTTTTGGATCTTTCGCTTTTGGTTACTTCTGCAACATTTGGTGAGATTGCAATATGAACACCTAGTTCAGGTTCATTTACCGTATTAGGTTATAACACCCAATCATATTGAGGGCAGCGCCGTCTGTATTCCCTTACCTCTTTAAAAACTCACTTTTGATTGGCTGCTAGGGCAGATTATGGCACCTTGCACTTTACCTAAGCCTGCCATGCCTGAGAACATAGACTAAGCTCATCATACACATTGCAATCTATACAATCTCCATTGGATATGCCAAGAGATATGTAGTACAAGGGCCTGCCTGATTGGATAGTCCTCATATTACATAGTTTTAGTAAATCTTAAAGTGGTTCTGAATAGTGGGGCGCCGAATTCAAAATTCCTGTGCAGAATCTGGGCCGTTTTCTAAAGCCAATATCTTCACCTTTGTTTTCTTTCAGTACGACGCTGAAAACCTTATTTTCGGCGTACAAAATTTCGGTGCATCTCTAGTTCTGAAGGTACGAGGTTTTCTTTTACCATAATGCATTTTATGCATTAAATGCAGCTTCCCCCCCCCACCTTTATACTTACCTGATCTCAATCCAATGATGTGCAGGAGAGCAGCAGCTCTTGGCTCTCTTTCCTCATTGGACAGAGGGGCAGCAGCGGGAGCCATTGGCTCCTCCTGCTGTGAATCACAGCCAGTGAAGAGAGAGAGCAGGGGGGGTGGGGTCGAGCCACGCTCTGTGGGTCAATGGACACACACAGCCAGCTTGGGATTGAGCACGTGGCTTGTTATGGGGGTATTGGCGGGGGGGGAGCCCATAGCACTTGCGGTCGGGGGGGGCCCAGAAGAGGAGGAACGGGGTTGCTCTGTGCAAAACCATTACACAGAGCAGGTAAGGATGACATGTTTGTTATTTAAAAATAAAAAATAAATAACATTTAGAATGACTTTAAATTGATTGTATGGTGACCCTTTACCCTCGAGACTTGGGAAAGGGAAACGATTATCTGAGATATAAATAAATTGTACATTTACACTGGCTGTGACTCTGTATATAGACTGGTTGTATGTTATGGAGATAAACGTCTTTTATGACACACTATGAGTCGCGCTTATTGTTATTACACCAGCCATGCATGAATACACTATATTGTCAAAAGTATTGGGACACCTGCCTTTACACGCACATGCACTTTAATGGCCTCCAAAGTCTTAGTCTGTAGGGTTCAATATTGAGTTGGCCCACCCTTTGCAGCTATAACAGCTTAAACTCTTCTGGGAAGGTTGTCCACAAGGATTAGAAGTGTGTCTATGGGAATGTTTGACCATTCTTCCAGAAGTGCATTTGTGAGGTCAGGCACTGATGTTGGACAAGAAGGTCTGGCTCGCAGTCTCCACTCTAATTCATCCCAAAGGTGTTCTATGAGGTTGAGGTCAGGACTCTGTGCAGGCCAGTCAAGTTCCTCCACCCCAAACTCGCTCATCCATGTCCTTGGAAATGGGAATAAATACTGTAGCTGCTGACTTTTAATAAAAGGACAATTATCTGTCTCAGGGATCCCATGATGTCGCCCCCCTTCCCCCCAAAAGGTGGAAAATGTGGCAGTGGAGGAGGGGGGGAGCAAACAAGCGGAGCTTCCGCTTTTGGTTGGAGCTTCGCTTTAAGGAGCTTACAATCTAAAGTCCCTGCATGTATACATACGCCTACTAGAGCTGACTTAGACAGGGGCCGATTAACCTACCAGCATGTTTGGAGCTTGGGAGGAAACCAGAGTACCCGGAGGAAATCCATACACGTAAAGGGGAAAAACAGCAAACTCAGAGCAGATAGTGTCCTGACTGGAAGTTGAACCAGGAACCCCAGTGCTGCAAGGCGGACATGCTAATTTGCAGCAAGTGATTGTATGAATGGGACAGATGACTGTTGCACATGATCACAGTTTAAATAAAAGACGTAAAGTTCATTTTTAAGGCCCCCTGCACACCGAATGTTTAGCGCCAGTGCATGAGGCTCACCTGCTGGTTGCTGCCTGGCTTACCAGTGCCCATCAATGCTGACCGCTAAAAAACTGACCTACCTGACCATTACACTGACCTACCTGACCATTACACTGACCTACCTGACCATTACACTGACCTACCTGACCATTACACTGACTTACCTGACCATTACACTGACCTACCTGACTCACACTGACCTACCTGACCATTACACTGACATACACTGACCATTACACTGACATGCACTGACCTACCTGACCATTACATGTGATGTCAGACTTCAGGTGACCGTGACCTCTGGCTCCTCCTGCAGCTCAGCCGTAGTGCGCAGCGCCGTTGTGCCCCTCCCAGTAGACAGCAGGCAGCCAGAGACAGGACAGGAGAGGAGAGCCGAGCGGGGATCTCATAGTGACGCAGCCGCATTGTAATTCCCACTTTCTGGAGCCTGCAGCGCCTATGATGGACATCACACGTCCCGCGGTCCCAGCATTGGACCAGTGGGACGTCCATCATAGGTGCTTGCAGTCTCCAGAAGGCAGGACCTGCTATGTCACTCGGCCGCGCTCCGAGTCAGATCGATCCCCATTCGAGGCTAATAATAGATTTGTGAATGCTCGAGACCCGGGGCTTTTTGGGGACCCACTCGGGGCTCCAGCCCCGATTGTTTTTATATCTTTTTAATGTTTTTACATCTGCAGCTTTTGATCTGGCCTTCTCCAGGCACTTCCTGTCATAGGGTGACAACACTCCGTCCCTGCCTCCTCCTAGTTGTGCTTGCTGGGCTTCTGATGGAGACTACAAGTGGTTGTTTCAACACAAACGGCACAGGCATGGTCCACCGTTCTCACCATCAGGAAACCCGGCCTGAGAAATGCCATGCAGCCATCACTGGAGTCCATGTAGTGCTGTCCCCCCTCTACATTGTAAAGCGCTGCGTAGGCACTATATAAATCATGAATAATAATAATGTAGTCCAGAAGTAGTTGCAGGAGCGCAGCAGGACTGCGGTTTTGGGAATGGTTGAAAACAATATTTAATGTAAAAATGGCAATTGTGAATGATACAGAGTGGTTTGACAAACTAAGTTTCATTTGATTAGGCATTACATCTGCTTGAAAAGGGGGTCCAGTGAAGAATGGGCTCACCTATGCAAGGTCCAGTTATTACATCAGCCAGACGGCAAGACCTCCACCACCACCATCTCAAGGGAAGAAGAATAACTAATCCTATTCCTTGCTGCGGCACTCCCCACTTCTCTCTCATGCTCCGAGTTGTTGGCAGGCCTTGGATGACCTTCTGTACAATGCAGAGATGATGGTCCTGCATTCTACTTGGTTACGTTGGGCTGCGACCGCCATCCAGAGCACCATAAACAAAAGACTTTGGGGGGGCGACCTGTCATACAGATGGCGGGAGCCTGACAGAGCTGGGGGTAAGGTAAGTATTACAGCTTACAGTGCATCCGGAAAGTATTCACAGCGCTTCACTTTTTCCACAAAATGCATTAAATCCTTTATTTTCCATACAATTTTACCCCATAATGACAACGTGAAAGAAGTTTGTTTGAAATATTTGCAAATGTATTAATAATAAAAACTAAAAAAAATCCCATGTACATAAGTATTCACAGCCTTTGCCATGACATTCAAAATTGAGCTTAGGTATAGCCTGTTTCTACTGATCATCCCTGAGATGTTTCTACAACTTGAGTGGAGACCACCTGTGGTAAATTCAGTTGATTGGGCATGAGTTGGAAAGGCACACACCCGTCTATATGAGGTCCCACAGTTAGTGCATGTCAGAGCACCAACCAAGCCATGAAGTCCAAGGAATTGTCTGTAGACCTCCGAGACAGGATTGTATGGAAGCCCAGATCTGGGGAAGGGTACAGAAAAATTTCTGCAGCATTGAAGGTCCCAATGAGCACAGTGGCCTCCATCATCTGGAAATGGAAGAAGTTTAGAACCGACAGGACTCTTCCTAGAGCGGGCCGCCCGGCTAAGCTGAACGATCGGGGGAGAAGGGCCTTAGTCAGGGAGGTGACCAAGATATCTGTGATCACTCTGACAGAGCTCCAGCATTTCTCTGTGGAGAGAGGAGAACCTTCCAGAAGAACAACCATATCTGCAGCACTCCACCAATCAGGCCTGTATGGTAGAGTGGCCAGACAGCCCGTCTGGAGTTTGCCAAAAGGCACCTGAAGGACTCTCAGACCACGAAACACAAAATTCTCTGGTCCGATGAAACAAAGATTGAACTCTTTGGCCTGAATGGCAGACTGGGATGAAGGTTCATTTTCCAACAGGACAACCACTCTAAGCACACAGCCAAGATAACAAAGGAGTGGCTATGGGCCAACTCTGCGTATGTCCTTGAGTGGCCCAGCCAGAGCCCAGACTTGAACTCGATTGAACATCTCTGTAGAGATCTGAAAATGGCTGTGCACCGACCCTCCCCATCCAACCTGATGGAGCTTGGGAGGTCCTACAAAGAAGAATGAGAGAAACTGCCCAAAAATAGGTGTGCCAAGCTTGTAGCATCATACTCAAAAAGACTTGAGGCTGTAATTGGTGCCAAAAGTGCTTCAAGAAAGTATTGAGCTGTGTTAGATGTACTGGCAGATTTAGTTTCACTAACAAATTGAAGCCAAACTCCAGCTCACGCTGCAGTTACAGCAAACACTTTTGTTCCTTTTGGGATAAAGGTTTTACATAAATAAATAAAAGCTGACCATCGTAAGTCAGTGGTAAATGGTTTGTCTCAACACCCTGCTACATCTGCCGGACAGCTTTTTCTGTTGAAAAACAACAGACTTACTGGCTGGATCACCAGGTGCAAATTAATGAAAGAAAGTCTAAAATAGAAAACCAATGCATCACATCTAAGTGGTAAGCTGTGATCTAATAAATGTTTGCTTTTAGGTTTAATACCGCTTTAATGAGTGTTGAACCTTTGCAATGCAGTGGGCCCCGCTACCAGGATGTTTTTTTTTTTTTTCGTGCCTGGAGTGGGGCTTTAATTATAAGAGCCCGAAGCTTAGAAAGAATCTTGGTGACAATGGGCATCTTTCTTCATACTTTTTGCATCTTTTTCACTACTCTAACTACCACGGTTGGCATTCGATACACTTTTAATCGGTTCATTATCTCTAGAGGAAGTTGCTCAATTTTGGGCAATTAAACAGAAAGTTGTATCAGACTCACCATAATTTTATTTTTCTGGTGCCTATCCATGGCAGTTTACTATCACATGTACGCTGCCATGGAGGCACCAGGATGATGCCAAATGAATGGCGTTGCTGGCAGTGATGTCATTGATGATATTAAAGGACAACTGGACTGAACCCACCCAGACAGGGAAGGATGGTATAAATTAAAAAAAAACTATAAATTTAATAAAATATCAATTTAAAAAAAAAAATATTTAAAAAAATAGAAATACAATAAAGTCATTTATAAAAATTAATTATATATACAGTATCTCATAAAACAGTACACCCCTCACATTTTTCTAAATGTTTTATTCTATCTTTTCATGTGACAACACTGAAGAAATGACACTTTGCTACAATGTAAAGAAGTGAGTGTACAGCTTGTATAACAGTGTAAATTTACTGTCCCCTCCAAATAATTCAACACACAGCCATTAATGTCTAAACCACTGGCAACAAAAGTGAGTACACCCCCTAAGTGAAAAATGTCCAAAGTGTCAATATTTTGTGTGGCCACCATTATTTTCCAGCACTGCCTTAACCCTCTTGGGCATGGAGTTCACCAGAGCTTCACAGGCTGTCACTGGAGTCCTCTTCCACTCCTCCATGATGACATCACAGAGCTGGTGGATGTTAGAGACCTTGCGCTCCTCCACCTTCCGTTTGAGGATACCCCACAGATACTCAATAGGGTTTAGGTCTGGAGACATGCTTGGCCAGTCCATCACCTTTACCCTCAGCTTCTTTAGCAAGGCAGTGGTCATCTTGGAGGTGTGTTTGGGGTTGTTGGAATACTGCCCTGCGGCCCAGTCTCTGAAGGGAGGGGATCATGCTCTGCTTCAGTATGTCACAGTACATGTTGGCATTCATGGTTCCCTCAATGAACTGTAGTTCTCCAGTGCTGGCAGCACCTATTCCAGCCCCAGACCATGACACTCCCACCACCATGCTTGACTGTAGGCAAGACACACTTGTCTTTGTACTCCTCACCTGGTTGCCGCCACACACGCCACCTCTTCAACCTCTGCAGCAATGCTGGCAGCACTCATACGTCTATTTCCCAAAGGCAACCTCTGGATATGACGCTGAGCATGTGCACTCAGCTTCTTTGGTCCACCATGGCAAGGCCTGTTCTGCGTGGAACCTGTCCTGGTAAACCTCTATATGGTCTTGGACGCCGTGCTGCAGCTCAGTTTCAGGGTCTTGGCAATCTTCCTATAGCCTAGGCCAGTGATGGTGAACCTTGGCACCCCAGATGTTTTGGATCTACATTTCCCATGATGCTCATGCACTCTGCGTTGTAATTGAGCATCATGGGAAATGTAGTTCCAAAACATCTGGAATGCCAAGGTTCACCATCACTGGCCTAGGCCATCTTTATTTACAGCAACAATTCTTTTTTTTTCAGATCCTCAGAGAGATTTGTCATGGGGTGCCATGTTGAACTTCCAGTGACCAGTATGAGAGAGTGAGAGCGATAACACCAAATTTAACACACCTGTGAGAAAGGGTCCCCCCAAAGAGGATTGGGATTTTAAGGGCAACTGAGTAATGGTACAAAACCAAATATTGATTTATGACAAATTGTAATTTATTAAATATTATAAAAAGCCAATATCTGCATAGAAATTGCGATTTGACTATTTAAGAACAACATCAGAATGTACAACAAATGCAAATAAGTATTGTGTCCTAGATGGAAATTACCTCCGACACGTTTCAGGAACTTGTCCTTTCCTCAGGGGCGGTTCCTTGTGGAAGACAATGTACATCTATAATAAAACATAAATCAACATTGAGAATCATATAAACAGAATGCATGAAGTGAGCATCGTTAAGGGCAGGGGAGTGCAAGAAAATCATGATCCCAACACATGCAAGATTAACCCCACCTCCAAATACTGTAAATATATATATATATATATATATAAAATAAAAAAGTAAAATAAAAATATAACCTGAAGAGAGAAGAAAATAGCTTCACTGCTGGGTACAACCTGACTTGAAAAGAAGATGGAATCCAACAAAACATAGAGATGAAAAACTCCTGATTAGCACCGCATAGTGATCACAACGTCAATAAGTTGAGGAAGTGGCTGTTATAAGCGGTGGTCAAGCCAAAAATAATGGCTAGAAAATGACTGTATATAAAACAGGGGGGGGGAGCAACAGCACACTGAGCTTCCCAGTGAATGGCTGGGCAGGGGGGAGTGTGTCAGGAAAATTCTGATCATTGGAGGAGGGCAGGCTGAGTTTCCAGCACAGCTAGAGAACTGACCACGCTGTGTTCTCATGCCTAGTGTGGTCAGTTTTGATAGGAAAGCAGAGGGACTGGCAGGTTTACCAGGAATTTCACATAAAGGAAGCAATACAAAGAGAACAGGAGACTATCATACAAGTACATGGGACAGCAGGCACCTATCAGGAATATGAAATGTTAGGGTAAGAAACACTTTGAAATAAAACATACAAAATAAAATTATAAATACAACAGAAATACATAAAAATAAAATATAAATGAACAATAAATATATGTTAAAATAAATTGTAAAAAGAAATTAAATAAAATTAATATATAAAATTAGAAAAAATATAATAAAATGAAAATACATAAAAATAAAATATAAATGAACAATATATGTTAAAATAAATTGTAAAAATAAATAAAATTAAAAATATAAAATAAATATAATAAATAAAAGGAAATACATTAAAATACAATGTAAATTAATAACATAAAAATAAATACAACAAAATTACATTAAAATAATTAAAAATAAACAAATAAAATAATAAATACAATAAAAACAGGAAGCAGCAGGAGTCTGGAGCTTTTTTTTTTTTTTTATTCATTATCACAATACAACAAACAGATGAAGCAGCAGAGAAGGGAAAGGATCAGTCTGTCCCCTGTGCTCCTGGCTGGCCCATACACATTACAATGTGATCGCACAGTGTGGGGGTGTCGGGGCCTTCCATGTAAATGGTATCGGATCTCTCAGCCCCGGATAGATGGTGATATGGGGGGGACGGGGGGCACATTGTACAATCACAGGGGGACATGCTGCACCGGGAGCTCTATGATTTGCAGACCCTCCTCTGAACAGGCTGCAATGCTCGGCTTCCATTTTCCGGCGGGTCACACCCCCCTCTCTCTCTCTCTCCGCGGGCACGATGGGGTTAAGTGATTCCCCGGGGGACCCGTCACGCCCCCCTCTTCCTTCGACACGTGACCCGGCCGCTGAACAACAACACGCGGCGGCCAATGGGGGACGAGGGACTGCCCACGTGCCAGAGCACGAGGGGGGCGGGCCCGTGTTGATGTCTGGCCTCGGCCAATCGGAGCGGGCGGCCGCGCTCTAGGTGGAGGTGGGTGGGGCCGTGTGTGTGGAGAAGGCGGTGGTGTGGGCGGGGTCTCCGGTGCGCGCTCTCCGCTACTCGGTTTTTTTTTCTCCTCAGGAAGATGGCGGCGGTGAGCGGTGAGGCGGCCGGGAGTCTACACCGCATGGAGGAGCCGGTGGGGGGCCGAGAGACCGAGGTACCGGGGAGAGGAATACACCCGGGGAACGCCTCCTTCCACCCACAACACCCGGAATGTCACCAAACACCCCTCCCCCTACTGTGTACACCCGGCCCGGGACACCCCCCACCTTTATTATATACACCCCTCCCCCCCCAATACACCGACACCCCCCTCTATTATATACACCCCTCCCCCCAATACACCGACACCCCCCCTCTATTATATACACCCCTCCCCCCAATACACCGACACCCCCATTATATACACCCCCCTTCCCACACCCCCCTAATTACACCCGGAATGTCACCCCCTCCCCCTTTATATGCCCCCCCCTTCTGAACAATTCCCAATACACCCCCCCCAGACTTACCAACAACCCCCTAATAGTCACCCCCCATCCCCCCCAACACCGACACCCCCCTTCACTCTGCAATAACTACCCACTAATACTGACCCCCTAAATCACTGACACCCCCTTCATCATCACACCGACACCTCCTCCTCATCCCCCTTCATCATCACACCGACACCTCCTCCTCATCAGCCCTTCATCATCACACCGACACCTCCTCCTCATCAGCCCTTCATCATCACACCGACACCTCCTCCTCATCCCCCTTCATCATCACACCGACACCTCCTCCTCATCCCCCTTCATCATCACACCGACACCTCCTCCTCATCAGCCCTTCATCATCACACCGACACCTCCTCCTCATCCCCCTTCATCATCACACCGACACCTCCTCCTCATCCCCCTTCATCATCACACCGACACCTCCTCCTCATCAGCCCTTCATCATCACACCGACACCTCCTCCTCATCCCCCTTCATCATCACACCGACACCTCCTCCTCATCCCCCTTCATCATCACACCGACACCTCCTCATCCCCCTTCATCATCACACCGACACCTCCTCCTCATCCCCCTTCATCATCACACACTGACACCTCCTCATCCCAAATTCTTCATCACACACTGACATTTCCTCATCCCCCTTCTTCATCATCACACACTGACACCCCCTCATCCCCCTTCTTCATCATCACACACTGACACCTCCTCATCCCTCTTCTTCATCACACACTGACATCTCCTCATCCCCCTTCTTCATCACACACTGACACCTCCTCATCCTCCCCCTTCTTCATCATCACACACTGACACCTCCTCATCCCCCTTCTTCATCATCACACAGTGACATCTCTTCATCCCCCTTCTTCTTCATCACACACTGACATCTCCTCATCCCTCTTCTTCATCATCACACACTGACACCTCCTCATCCCCCTTCTTCATCATCACACACTGACATCTCCTCATCCCCCTTCTTCATCACACACTGACACCTCCTCGTCCCCCTTCTTCATCATACACTGACACCTCCTCGTCCACCTTCTTCATCACACACTGACACATCCTCATCCCAAATTCTTCATCATCACACAGTGACATCTCTTCATCCCCCTTCTTCATCATCACACACTGACATCTCCTCATCCCCCTTCTTCATCATCACACACTGACACCTCCTCATCCCCCTTCTTCATCATCACACACTGACACCTCCTCATCCCCCTTCTTCATCATCACACACTGACATCTCCTCATCCCCCTTCTTCATCACACACTGACACCTCCTCATCCCCCTTCTTCATCACACACTGACATCTCCTCATCCCTCTTCTTCATCATCACACACTGACACCTCCTCATCCCTCTTCTAATTCATCACACACTGACATCTCCTCATCCCTCTTCTTCATTACACACTGACATCTCCTCATCCCCCTTCTTCATCATCACACACTGACACCTCCTCATCCCCCTTCTTCATCATCACACAGTGACATCTCTTCATCCCCCTTCTTCATCATCACACACTGACATCTCCTCATCCCCCTTCTTCATCATCACACACTGACACCTCCTCATCCCCCTTCTTCATCATCACACACTGACACCTCCTCATCCCCCTTCTTCATCATCACACACTGACATCTCCTCATCCCCCTTCTTCATCACACACTGACACCTCCTCATCCCCCTTCTTCATCACACACTGACATCTCCTCATCCCTCTTCTTCATCATCACACACTGACACCTCCTCATCCCTCTTCTAATTCATCACACACTGACATCTCCTCATCCCTCTTCTTCATTACACACTGACATCTCCTCATCCCCCTTCTTCTTCATCACACACTGACATCTCCTCATCCCAATTCTTCAACATCACACACTGACACCTCCTCATTCCTCTTCTTCATCATCACACACTGACATCTCCTCATCCCTCTTCTTCATTACACACTGACACCTCCTCATCCCAATTCTTCATCATCACACACTGACACCTCCTCATCCCAATTCTTCATCATCACACACTGACACTTCCTCATTCCTCTTCTTCATCATCACACACTGACATCTCCTCATCCCCCTTCTTCATCACACACTGACACCTCCTCATCCCCCTTCTTCATCACACACTGACACCTCCTCAT
Organism: Aquarana catesbeiana; assembly: GCF_042186555.1. Taxonomy (NCBI): domain Eukaryota; kingdom Metazoa; phylum Chordata; class Amphibia; order Anura; family Ranidae; genus Aquarana; species Aquarana catesbeiana. Next base: position 23,182,225 of record NC_133335.1, on the reverse strand, counting down.
CCCCCTTCTTCATCACACACTGACATCTCCTCATCCCCCTTCTTCATCAAACACTGACACCCCCTCATCCTCCTCCTTCATCATCACACGCTGACATCTCCTCATCCCTCTTCTTCATCATCACACGCTGACATCTCCTCATTCCTCTTCTTCATCATCACACACTGACACCTCCTCATCCCCCTTCTTCTTCATCATCACACACTGACACCTCCTCATCCCCCTTCTTCATCACACACTGACATCTCCTCGTCCCAATTCTTCATCATCACACACTGACATCTCCTCATCCCCCTTCTTCATCACACACTGACATCTCCTCGTCCCCCTTCATCATCATCTTCTCCCTCCAGTCCTCCCTTCTTCCCAGACTAAAAGCCTCCATTCATTTCTTCACACACCTCATCCTCCTCCCTCTCTCCCTTCCAATCTGCACCAGCAATACACACTTGCCTGTTTCCCCTCTGGACCAAACATATACCCCCCCCCATGTAGACGATGTCCTGTACACATACACATTGCCTCCTGGTAAGTGTGTATACAATGTTCAACCCATGGATGTTTCTCTACTCTGTGTCCGATTCTCCCCCCCCTCCCCCCCGCCATGCCGGAAGGAGATGTTTGGGGTATAAACACACAACACGGCACCCGGCTCTGTCACTCTTCCCTCAGGCAGACATGGCTGCTGGCCTCTCACGTGTTCTTTTCTCTGTGCAGGTTTCTCCTATCTACGCTGACACCCGGACACCTTTTCAGTATGACAGCATGCTGGCGCCAAGGACCGGCCAGTGCCAGGACTTCCTGTGTGGGACGCTGCAATCTCCGAACGCACCCGTCTCCCAGCCTCAACCTGTACAGAGCCGCTTCTCACCAGTGTTTTCCAGTGTCATCCCCGTCCCCAGGCACAGGTCAGCCAGCAATCACACCCACTGTATAACTGTACCATGCAAGGAACGGATCTGGTTATTACATGCACTGTCATTTTGTAGGGGTAACAAACAGCTTTGTGTTGTCAAAGGACAATTTGTTTAGACTGGTATTGTCTATTTGAATCATTTCCAAATTCGATGACCTGTTAAGTGACCCTGTACTTTGTTATTGCAGCGTTAAGTAACAGGTTCATTTAAAGCAGATCTAAACCTAAAAGTAACATGTAATATATTGCAGTTTGCTAGTTCTGGGCTGTGGTGACTGCCTTTGATTTCCCCTAGTAGAATAGACAGTACAGAGAAGGATGGTTGGCTTCTGGTTCTGCTCACAGGACGTAACGAGAACACGGTATTTCCAGCAAGATCAACATATTTTTTTTTTTTGTACTTGTCGAAAATATTCTAAGGCCGGCCATACACGGTGCAAATTTCTTTCCTGCAACCACGGGTTGCAGGAAAGGAATTTGCACGATTCCCCCATCAACACAGACAGGGCTGACAGGGCAATCCCTCCTGCTGGGCCTTTGTCTGCACCCGGCTGGGACGGTTTCTCCCGCTGGGAGGAGGCAGAGATTATAGCTAGCAGCTATGCGAAAAACCTCTAGTTTTGGGATTTTTAAGGCAATGAAATAATAATAATAATAAGAGATTTTATTTTAACATATAAAAAATAGACAAATTGAGTAGAAAAATTCAACATGTTGCATAATTATACAAAGATTAAAAACAATGCCTGATGTATTGGATTGAGTTGGAAGTGGAATGACCGGATGGTAAAGAGTAGAGGGATATCAAACGCGTTTCAAATAATGCATAAGCAAAATCTTCATCTGGGATTTATACCACTTCAGTACAAAATGTAGCATTTTAGAATTCATATAAAGTATAAATTTTCAATAGCTGCAAACATATGACACATGAACACTTTCTAAATACATGTATAAGTAACTTTTTGGCAGAAGCATTCCCCACGTCTCGGTGGAAAAAGTCAAAGATTTGCACAAATGGCCCTTCACACTGTACAGGACTGCTGGATGTGATCCAAACATATGGCGCTCAAAGCAGAGAGGGACTCCGTAGGTAGCCTGGAAGATTTTCTTAAAAAAAAAACTTTATTCACGATTTGAATCGAGTTTTTTTTTACACCGCGCCGGTCCTGAGGAGCTGCGGGCATGTGTTTTTAGGCGAGGCCACGGCGTCCGGCCTCGCGGACTAGGCCAAAGCCGCTGCCTCACCTAAAAACTCCTGCCCACAGCTCTTTGGTACCGGCGCAGTGTTAGCGCCGGTACTGGGGAGCTGCAGGCAGGAGTTTTTAGGCGAGACCGCGGCTTCGGCCTAGTCCGCGAGGCCGGACGCCGTGGCCTCGCCTAAAAACACATGCCCGCAGCTCCTCAGGACTGGCGCGGTGAAACAAAAAAAAATCTAAAAAAATCAATTTGCTTAAATTTTGAACCTATTTGACCTCTCAACTCGATTCAAGATTTAAATCGATTTTTTTTCCCCAGCCCTAACCATAGGCCATTTAAAGACAGATAATGAGAAATTTGTCCAATGGGTACTACGTATTCACATACATTACCCACACTGCAGCTCCATCTGTTGGGGTGTGAAAACATCCCTCAGGGGAGCAGGTTTGCAAACCCTAAACTGAAAAAGAGGCTACTTACTGTTAGGGACAGTTTGCTTACAAAATCCAAGAGTTCCGGAGTAGTAGAACTTCGGCCGCCTGTAGACCGGATGTGACGCGGCAACGCAGGATGCGCCGGTGGTGCATATTGACGTCATCGTCCGCATGCCTGCGCAGTATATGGAGACGCCGGGGACTGCAGCTGGCGCCATTATTCTCTCTTCCATATGATATCTGGAGGAGTCAAAACCCGTGGAGCCGTGCCGATTCAGGCAGCCTGACCGTTCCCATTAATGCAGCTTGACCTGTGCCATCGCTCGGGCTCCTCTGTCTTCTATGTCAGCAGGTGTCAGGTCCAGCCGGGAGATCGCCCGGTGTTCGCCTGGGATGTCTCTCCTCCGATATTCTGCCTCTTTTCTGTACTAGCGTGGCGGCGGGGGCTGTGCCAGTCGTATATTCGCACCATAAGACGCAGAGACCTTTTCCCCCATATTTTTTTTGGGGAAAAGTGCGTCTTATGGTCTGAAATATACGGTATATGAATTCTAAAATGCTACATTTTGTATTTTCAGAAGTGGTATAAATCCCTGATGAAGATTTTGCTTATGCATTTATTATTCAAACGCGTTGGATATCCCTCTACTCTTTACCATCCGGTTTCCACTGGTGGTCATTCAGCAAGTAGATGAGAAATACCACTTCCAACTCAATCCAATACACCATGCATTGTTTTTAATCTTTGTATAATTATGCAACATGTTGAATTTTTCATTGCCTTTAAAAATCCCAAACTCGAGATTTTTCACATTTTTCTTGTTACCATAGGGATGATGGCAATTGCACACCTAGTCACATGAGCCGTCTCATTTCTTCATAGCTAGCGGCTATAGCTGTGGTTGTAATCCCCTGAAATAAACAAAAATGAACAAAGCATACTCTTCTATAGTGTGTGCTTGCCTTTCAAGGCACCTACTATGCTTCCTACCTCTCACTTGTTCCTCTATCTGTATGAGCCACTTCTGACAGTCCATGTCAACACCATACAATACCGAGATGGCCCCTACAACCCCCCCCCCGTGCAAGTTTTCCTATGAGATTCTGCTGGGGGCGGGGGGGGGGGGGGGAGTGTTCGTTCCCCTTACTTAGGTTTTAGATTACACTCCTGCTCTATGCTGTGCAGTGTGTGACATCAGATTCCCGCCTTCTGGAGCTTAATAATGCTGTCTAAGTTCTGTACTTTAAAGGGCTCCGGAGAAGAGATGGCTGGAGATAAACGGGTATGTAGGAGGATTTTTTTTTCATCTGTTAATTATCTTGGGCTGGTCAATTCACTGGGTATATGCAAGGGTTTACAACTACCTTAATCTCCATACAAGGCTCAGAGCAAATGAAAAAAAAACTAACAGGGCTTCTAAACCCCATCATTGTTTTTAAAAAAAAAAAAAAAAAAAAATCTAGAAATCCTGTATCCAGTGTTACCCGCTTCTCCCCTTCTTCCATCTATCATCACCGATATTAAAGGAGTTGTAAACTCCTCGAGGACGAGTCCAGCAGCTCTGCCTGCTGTGTAGGGTTCTCCATTGGATAGATTGGTAGCAGCAGGAGCCATTGGCTCATCAAATCCAGTGACACAAGTGGCGGGGCCGAGTCCCGCTGTCTGTGTCAATGGACGCAGCAGCAGGACTCAGAAGCGCGCCCGCAAGAGTGTCCCCATGGAAAGCTGCTCTCCGTGGGGGCACTTAATGAAGAGGAGGGGCCGGGAGCGCCGCCGGGGTACCCCAGAAGAGGAGGATCGTGGCTGCTCTGTGCAAAATCCTTGCACAGAGCAGGTAAGAAACATGTTTGTTGTTTTATAAAAAATATATATTCTCTTTCTCCTCTCTCTATGTGATCTACAGTGGATATAAAATGTCAGGTTTCTCTGATGTAAAAAAAATAATTGAATAATTTCAGAACTTTTTCCACCACCTTCTCTTTTTTTTATTTTTTTTTTTTTTTTATGTGACCTATAAACTGTACAACACAATTCAGAGACAAACTAAAATCTTTTAGGGGGCAAGTAAAAAAAAAAGTTTAAAATAATATGGTTGCATAAGTGTGTACACCCTCTTATAACTGGGTATGTAGCTGTGTTCAGAATTAAGCAATCTCATTCAAACTCCTGTTTAAATAGGAGTCAGTACACACCTACCGTTATTTAATGTGCCTCTGATTAGCCTCAAAGTTCAGCTTTTCTAGTATTATTATTATTATTATTTTTAAAATTTTGAAAAAAAATGATATTTTCTACTGTTTGTTATAAAAAAAAGTCCAATAAACTCAATTTTAGTCATACATTTAGGCCAAAATGTATTCGGCCACATGTCTTTGGTAAAAAAAATGTCAATAAGCGTATATTTATTGGTTTGCGCAAAAGTTATAGCGTCTGCAAACTAGGGTACATTTTCTGGAATTTACACAGCTTTTAGTTTATGATTGCCTATGTCATTTCTTGAGGTGCTAAAATGGCAGGGCAGTACAAAACCCCCCCAAATGACCCCATTTTGGAAAGTAGACACCCCAAGCTATTTGCTGAGAGGCACGTTGAGTCCATGGAATATTTTATTTTTTGACACAAGTTGCGGGAAAGTGACAATTTTTTTTTCTTTTTTTTGCACAAAGTTGTCACTAAATGATATATTTCTCACACAGGCCATGGGCATATGTGGAATTGCACCCCAAAATACATTTGGCTGCTTCTCCTGAGTATGGGGATACCACATGTGTGGGACTTTTTGGGAGTCTAGCTTCATACGGGGCCCTGAAATCCAATCACCGCCTTCAGGATTTCTAAGGGCGTAAATTTTTAATTTCACTCCTCACTACCTATCACAGTTTCGAAGGCCATAAAATGCCAAGACAGCACAAAACCCCCCAAAATGACCCCATTTTGGAAAGTAGACACCCCAAGCTATTTGCTGAGAGGCATGGTGAGTATTTTGCAGCTCTCATTTCTTTTTGAAAATGAAGAGACAAGAAAAATGTATTTTTTTTTTCTTTTTTCAATTTTCAAAAGTTTGTGACAAAAAGTGAGGTCTGCAAAATACTCACTATACCTCTCAGCAAATAGCTTGGGGTGTCTATTTTCCAAAATTGGGTCATTTGGGGGGGGGGGGTTGTTCCCTCTGGGCATTCCATGGCCTCCGAAACTGTGATAGGCAGTGAAGAGTGAAATCAAAAATTTACGCCCTTAGAAAGCCTGAAGGTGGTGCTTGGTTTTCGGGGGGTCCTGTGCGCGGCTAGGCTCCCAAAAAGTCTCACACATGTGGTATCCCCGTACTCAGGAGAAGCAACAGAATGTATTTTGGGGTGTAATTTCACATATTCCCATGGCATGTTTGAGCAATATATCATTTAGTGACAACTTTGTGCAAAAAAAAAAAAAAAAAAGTTTGTCTCTTTCCCGCAACTTGTGTCACAATATAAAATATTCCATGGACTCGACATGCCTCTCAGCAAATAGCTTGGGGTGTCTACTTTCCAAAATAGGGTCATTTGGGGGGGGGGGGTTGAACTGTCCTGGCATTTTATGCACAACATTTAGAAGCTTATGTCACACATCACCCACTCTTCTAACCACTTGAAGACAAAGCCCTTTCTGACACTCTTTGATTACATGAAAAAATTATTTTTTTTTTGCAAGAAAATTACTTTGAACCCCCAAACATTATATATTTTTTTAAAGCAAATGCCCTACAGATTAAAATGGGTGTTTCATTTTTTTTTCACACAGTATTTGCGCAGCGATTTTTCAAACTTATTTTTTGGGGGAAAAACACACTTTTTTAAATTTTAATGCACTAAAACACACTATATTGCCCAAATGTTTGATGAAATAAAAAAGATGATCTTAGGCCGAGTAAATGGATACCAAACATGACATGCTTTAAAATTGCGCACAAACGTGCAGTGGCGACAGAATAAATACATTTTTAAAAGCCTTTACAGGTTACCACTTTAGATTTACAGAGGAGGATTTACTGCCCTCGATCTGACCTTCGCGGTGATACCTCACATGCATGGTGCAATTGCTGTTTACATTTGACGCCAGACCGACGCTTGCGTTCGCCTTTGCGCGAGAGCGGGGGGGACAGGGGTGCTTTTTTTTTTTTTTTTAATTCATTTTATTGTTATCTCAGGGAATGTAAATATCCCCTATGATAGCAATAGGTAGTGACAGGTACTCTATTTTTTTTTTTTTTAATTGGGGTCTATTAGACCCTAGATCTCTCCTCTGCCCTCAAAGCATCTGACCACACCAAGATTGGTGTGATAAAATGCTTTCCCAATTCCCCAATGGCACTGTTTATATCTGACGATGTCATGAAATGCTCGTAGCTTCCGGTTTCTTAGGCCATAGAGATGTTTGGAGCCATTTTGGTCTCTGATCAGCTCTATGGTCAGCTGGCTGAATCACCGGCTGCATTTTCAGGTTCCCTGTTGGGACAGGAGAGCCAGAGAAAAACATGGAAGACGGTGGGGGGGGGCATTCCCTCCCACTGCTTGCAAAAGCAGTCTAGAGGCTAATTAGCTGCTAGGATTGCTTTTACATGAAAGCCGACCACTGGCTGAAAAGAATGATACCAAGATGATAGCTAAACCTGCAGGCATCATTCTGGTATAACCACTCAAAGTCCAGCAACATACCAGTACGTTGCTGGTCCTTGTTGGGCATATATTGTAAACTTTTTTTCATGCAGCCTGTGGGCTGCATGAAAAAAAGATATTGATCGGTGGGTATGCCCACCATTAGAATACCTCCCTTCATCCACCCACTTCTAATGATGGGCATACATGCACCATTTATATATGCCGAAGCCTGGGGGCATCCTCCCGCAAAAGGCAGGAGCAAATCGCTCCTCCACCCACTGCTGCCCCCACGCTTCGGCATATATGTTGAAGTATGTAACTCTGGTGGTGAAATCACCTCCGACAGCGCTGGAGTCACGGCTTTATATATCGTGGGAGCAAACGCTGTTGCTATCAAGATAAATAAATCCACGCTGCAACTGAATGGCGTACCTGAAAACAATAAAATGGTTACCAACAAAACACAGTAAACAGTAAAGTATAAAAAAATTGCATATCTGAAAAGCAAACATGGTAAAACATAATAACAATAAAACATTGCAGAATAGAATAGAGTAAAAAAGAGCAGAACAATAGAGAGAGAGAGAGAACAATAAAACAACAACTATTTTTGTTTTTTTTATTTTATATTTTTTTTGTGTTTTTTATTTTTTTTTTTTTTTTACACTTTTTTTAGTAACTTTTAACTTTTGTAACTGGTTCCAGGTTTGGGTCTCTCAAAATGCAATGGCATCTTGGGGGACCCTGTGAAAGTGTGTCCTAGTCTGTGCAGTGCTGAACCCTACGCTAATACTCAACTAGTGTATGGTAGCGTTCAAAACATTCACCCATGCAAAGACCAGGATTGCAAGGACAGGAGGGACAATAATACCGGGTGTCACGCCTAAATCTGCGCTTGCTGCAGACACGACATCTTTTTTGTGGGGCTCGTTGGGTAGGGGTACTCGGGAGGGCATAAGGAAAATGCCTCTCATGCAGCCGGCCTACTGCATTTGGTTGGGGAAGGTGAGGTAGAGCACCGTCTGGAAACAGAAGGGCTCTGACGATCTCTTCCTGGAATTTAAGGAAGGATCCAGTCCGTCCTGAAGCTCTGTATAGCACATGAGCGTTCAGCAAAGCCAATTGAAATAAATAAACAGACACTTTTTTGTACCAGCGTCTGGCCTTACGGGCAACTAGGTACGGCGACAACAACTGATGGTTGAGGTCCACCCCTCCCATATTAAGGTTATGTTCGTGGACACAGAGGGGTTTCTCCACAACACCAGTCGCCGTAGTAATTTGGGTCGTCGTGTCTGCATGAAGGGAGGTGAGAACGAAAACATTCTTCTTATCCCTCCACTTCATAGCGAGCAAATTATTATACTTCAAGCAGGCTCTCTCCCCAGCCTAAGACGGGAATCTACAAGCCGCTGGGGAAAGCCCCGGCGATTAGGTCGCACGGTGCCACATGCTCCAATCTGATGATCAAACAAGTGACTAAAAAGTGGCACGCTCGTGTAATAATTGTCCACGTACAAGTGGTACCCCTTTCCGAATAAGGGTGACACCAAGTCCCACACTATCTTGCCAGCGCTTCCTATGTAGTCAGGGCAGTTTGTCGGCTCTACGTGACTATCTTTGCCCTCGTAAACCATAAAACTACATGTACAGCCTGTGGCCCTGTCACAGAGCTTATACATCTTGACCCCGTATCTGGCACGCTTGCTGGGAAGGTACTGTTTGAATGACAAGCGGCCAGAAAATTTAATCAGGGACTCATCAACGCAGACAACTTGATGGGGGGTAAACAAGTCTGCAAAACGTTGGTTGAAGTGGTTTACGAGGGGCCGAATTTTGTAGAGCCGATCGTATGCAGGGTCTCCACGAGGACGACAGAGTTCATTGTCGTTGAAGTGCATGAACCGCAAAATCTGCTCGTATCGTGCCCTGGCCATGGAAGCAGAGAACAAGGGCGAATGGTAAATTGGGTCAGTGGACCAATATGACCGCAACTTACTCTTTTTATTCAAGCCCGTGAGGAGGGAAAGGCCCAGAAAGATCTTAAATTCGGAGACCGTAATTGGTCTCCAATCTCTGGCAAGGGAGGACTGGGGAATAGTGGCGATGTGTTGACCAGCGTACAAATTGCTTTGGTCCACAATAGATCTATAGAGATCTTCGGTGAAAAACAGTGAATAAAAATCCAGTGGCGTAAAGTCAACTGTTTCCACCTGAATTCTGGGTTGGCCAGTGAAAGGGGGAAGTACGGGTGCTGCAGAAGTGGTGGGTTCCCAATTCGGATTGGCGAATGCAGCGGGAAGGGCACTATGGGCACGACGGGCATGTGTTCGTCTTCTTGGTGGCAGCAGGACACTACTAGTACTTGCCACCTCACCAGCTTGAACTGCATTTATGGGACTCACCACGTGATACTGCAGTGCTGGATGTACGACCAGGGTGTACTAGGCCGCTGGTGCTTGCCAGTTCACCAGAAGGAATAGCGGCGCTAGTACTTCTCTGCTCCATACGAGGGACCTGCGGTTCTTGCACTTAAAGGACAGAAGAAGTTCGGGGTCTGGTACGCCTGACCCTAGCAGGGACCACAACTCTGTCATCAGAGCTATCTGTCATGGAGCCGCTGTCCTCTACAGGATCGTATTCTGAGCCTGAACTTGACAGATGAGTGACTTCCTCTTCACTATCTGTCATGCTCAGAAACGTGTAGGCCTCTTCACTAGTGTACCTTCGATTTGCCATTTTGGGCTCTAAATTTAGGGGTACACTAGTGAGACTCGCAGGCAAAAAAGCTCCTGACTGTCAGCGACTGTATCAAAACGCTACCAAAAAACAGTTAGCAATCGCAGGGATCAGGCCTGACTCTGCGAACGCTGCAGTTATGTGTGCTTAGTGTTTTGTAAGTGTCAGTTATCGATCAATACTGCACTTGGGTGGGCTGGGCAGGGCTGGGCCGAGGGGCAAAACGCAGGTGCTAGCAGGTATCTGGGCTGATCCCGCTAACACTGTGTTTTATACTATATTTGATATTATTTCCAAATCATTTGCACCTTCAAAGTCCCATTTCTGTGCTCTCTTTTACTTCAGTTTAGAAAAGTTTTTTTTTTTTTTTTTTCTTGGTTAAATGCCATACCTGTAGGCCGTGAGCAACACCCCCAAAGCCTGGCCAAAAAAACTCCCACTGTAAACTACTTGGAAGCCAGAACATAGTATACATTGAGAGCTTTGAACCCCCCCCCCTTACATCAGCCTCTGGAAAGGATTCGCACATGAAGGGCATGGGGGGGTGGATTTCACTTTCTGGGTGTTTTTGTAGATGATTTTTTTTTTTTATCTTATTTTTATTTCCTGGACTGATATTTGCTTAGTAAAATATTTCTCCTTTCTTTGTAGGTTGGATGAGGCAATTGCAGCAGCTGCACTCACTAGCTTGTCCTCGGGTCCCATGGCGCTGGGAGCAGGAGCAGGTACATCTATCTAGCTCACTTCTGTTATCATCTACTCCCTGCAAACTGTGTCCTAGCCCCCGACCTCTCCACTCTTCATTTAGAAGAGGAAAAAAAAAAAGAGCATTCACCACCTTGATCCAGAAGTTGCATGCAGCATTGCCCCAAGGCTGCCAGGTCTCGGCAAAGCTGCGTATCGGAGCCCACTGTAGGACGCCATGGTTGCAGCCTGGTGTTTAAAGCTGAGCTCCAGGTATAATCCTAGTTTGATAGTTACATTCGCCCAGCTTGGACCAATGTAAGCATGCAAATTTGATGGGCTGCTGTGGAAGCTGAAAACCACTGTAGCAGTCGTCGCTTTTGCAGTGATAGTCCCGATCTTCTGGGTTTTGTGGCGGGTGGCTGCAGCATTGCATACTGTCCACAGGGGGTATCTTGCTGACACCACCCCCGTTCATAGAAAGCCATTCTGTGGACAAGATGTAGATTGTAACGTCACTGTCCCACCTCATCCAAACAGAGAATTCCTTTTAATTCGTTGAGAAAAAAAATGATGTTCTATCAACGGTGACGATTGAGCAACACCCCTGCCCCCCAGTGGTCTGTATGCAGTTGGGCAGCTATTCGGCACATGTCCAAGAGGAAAGCGGTATGACATATGCGTACTTACATTAGTCCAAGCTGGACCAATGTAACTGAACATTTAGAATCACATACAGGGTTCAGCACTAACCCATTTAACAGAGCTGAAGGAATATTTTTTTGTTTTCACTTTCTGTATGACAATTAAAGAGTGGGAAAGATGGATTTCAGACGACTGAAGTTAAAGGATAAGTTCACCTTTTCGTAACATGTTACACACATATTCAGGGTGTAATCTGTTGTGAACAGACCTGTCTGCACACCCTGATCTGACCGCAAATGGGGTTCTTCTCCATCTAAAAGACCCCTGCCACGGCCCTTGCTATCACAAGGGATGTTGTTCATCCTTTGAGATGACAATAAAGTTGACAAAATTAAAGTGCCCCCAACCCTCCCCCCCATGCTCATGCGCAAATGCGAACGTACACATAGGTCAAGGATGCACATGTAAACAGAGATCGCACCACACTTGTGAGGTTTCGCTGTGAACGTTAAAGCAAGAACAATATTTATACCACCAGACCTCTTGTGTAACTCCTAAACTGGTAACCTGTAAAGGCTTTTAAAACTTTGCCTATGGAGATTTTTAGGTACAGTTTGTGGCGCTGTTCCACGGGTGTGCACAATTTTAAAGTGTGACTTGGAGTGACGTAATCTTTTATATTTACCCCAAAATGTGGGTATTGTATTGTGTTTGTGTGCACTAAAATTCATTTAATGTATGTATTTAAAAAAAAAAAAATACATTTGAAAAACCACGTGACATAAAAGTTTGGCACACCCACTGTTTTATTCTCTAGGGCCCCTACTAAAATATATATATATATATATATATATATATATATATATATATATATATATATTATAGTGTGTATGTATTCTAATATATTGAGGGGTTCTAAGTCTTTTTACAAGCAAAAAGAACGATTATTTTTTTTACACGCAAGAGAAAAATTTAACAGCCTGTGTAATGCCGTGGACTTATCGGCATCAAAGGTCCGATGGTCTTTTCGACGGACTTTCGAACGAACGGATTTGGCTACACACGATCACACCAAAGTCCAACGGATTCGTACGACTGGACTAAAATAAGGAAGTTCATAGCAATCGGTTTTCGTCCGTCGGACTAGCATACAGAGGAGCGGATTTTTCGACCGGACTCGAGTCCGTCGGAAAGATTTTGAAACCTGTCCCAAATCTAAAGTCCGTCAAATTTTCGACCGAAAAAGTCCGCTGCAGGTCTGATGAAGCCCACACACGGTCGGATTGTCCGACGGATTCGTCCCGTCGGACCAGTTCGGTTGAAAAGTCCGCCTGTGTGTACACAGCATTAAGCCAGCTGCTTATTTTCTCCCTGGGGTGGTCGTCGTCATTTGAACTTGAAAGTGGTAAAAAGGACAGCTGCTTCCTATAAAAGTTAGGTAGATTTTTTTTATATATATATATATATATATATATATATATATATATATATATATATATATATATATATATATATATATATATATATATATATATATATATATATATATATATATATATATATATATATATATATACCTCTCTATAGAGAGAGAGGTATATATAATATACACACACAGTGGGGACAGAAAGTATTCAGACCCCCTTAAATTTTTCACTCTTTGTTATATTGCAGCCATTTGCTAAAATCATTTAAGTTCATTTTTTCCTCATTAATGTACACACAGCACCCCATATTGACAGAAAAACACAGAATTGTTGACACTTTTGCAGATTAATTAAAAAAGAAAAACTGAAATATCACATGGTCCTAAGTATTCAGACCCTTTGCTCAGTATTTAGTAGAAGCCCCTTTTGATCTAAAACAGCCATGAGTCTTTTTGGGAAAGATGCAACAAGTTTTTCACACCTGGATTTGGGTATTCTCTGCCATTCCTCCTTGCAGATCCCCTCCAGTTCTGTCAGGTTGGATGGTAAACCTTGGTGGACAGCCATTTTTAGGTCTCTCCAGAGATGCTCAATTGGGTTTAAGTCAGGGCTCTGGCTGGGCCATTCAAGAACAGTCACGGAGTTGTTGTGAAGCCACTCCTTCATTATTTTAGCTGGGGGGAGTATGGGTGTAATATTCCTGCTGGGGGGGGTTATGGTTGTAATATTCCTGCGGGGGGGGGGGGTGTATGGATGTAATGTTCCTGCTGGGGGGAGTATGGGTGTAATATTCCTGCTGGGGGGAGTATGGGTGTAATATTCATGTTGAAGGGGATGTCTGTGCAGGAAGTTCTTGTTGTATGATGGACACGGCGAGGATCTGTTCACACCTAGGAGTTCTGGATTCCCGAATCGCCGCAAATCGCGGCACACTCTTGCGATCCTTTTACTTTAAATATCGCCCCAACTGAGGCGTGATCTTTTCCGCGATTGTCACCTGATAAATCACAGGACTGCTTTTGGGAAACAGGCGTCCCGCGATTTTGTTTGTGTGATTTGTCAGGTGACAATATTGTCCCATGTTGGGGTGCCATTGAAAAGATCACAATCGGGAATCGAAGTAATTCCACCCGCGATCGAACGCCTAGGTGTGATCGCAGCCTAAGCGTCTTCTATCAGTTGCTGAGTTCACATTCTGGGGGAACATTTTCTTCCTCAAACATTCCACACATTCGCTTCATTCTTTATTCCACCGCTAATATATACTCCCTGTTGATCCTGTATAGTGCTTTTCTCTCTGAGGACTCCAAGTATTGGAGATGGCGTTGGCCGGGAATCGAACCCGGGTCAGCTGCTTGAAAGGCAGCTATGCTCACCACTGCACCACCAACGCAAGGTAGCATGTCTTTGTAGTGTGGGAGGAAACCGGAGTACCCGGAGGAAACCCACGCAAGCACAGGGAAAACATGCAAACTCCATGCAGATAGTTTCCTGGTCAGGATTTGAACCATGGACCCTAGTGCTGCAAGGCTAACCCCTAAGCCTCTGTGCTGCCCGTATGCGGCCTCTGTTCTCTAAGGCCCGCCCCCGCTGAGCGGAGTACATCAGTTATGTCCGCTCAAAGCGCCTCCAGAAGAAATCCAAACTTAACCTAAACTACAATCTATATATAATATATATATATATATAACACTTCAAAACACACCCAAATAATAGCATCCCGTGTAGGCAGTCCCATTGCTGTCAACTGAGGTGCAGTGGCTATACCCAATGTGACATCTGTGTGAGTGCCGGTGCACGGCCCCGAACGCACCCAGGGTGCGTCCATGCAACTGCACTCGCATGGATGTCCTTTTTGGGGTAAACACAGCCCCCACACAGAGTACAGATTCATACACCCCGTGTGAGTGAGGCCTTGGACTTCTCCATAAAGGACCTCACTGGCGGGAAGAGTTCTCATTTCTCCAGAGAAAGCCTAAAGAAAGCTGGAAAGACTTCTCCCAACTCTAAAGACAAAAAGAGTTCCAACCAACCAAGTCTTCCCAAAGCTGCCTCATATCCAAAAGTTGCCAAGTGTGTAAATGTAGACCTTAAGCTTTAAGGTTAATCAAAAATATCACATTCAAAAAGGAAAGGTGTAACAAGGGGGAGTATGGAAGAGGGAGAGAGGGCGGAAAGGAGGGGTGGAGGGGAGGTTGGGGGTAAGGAAGGGGTGTGGGGGTTCCCCCAAACCCTCACCCCCTTCTTCCTCCAACCTCCCCCCCCCCCCCCCTTTTCCTCCCTCTCTCCCTCTTCCATACTCCCCCTTGTTCCGGGGGAGTATGGAAGAGGGAGGAAAGGAGGGGTGGAGGGGAGGTTAGGGGTAAGGAAGAGGTGTAGGGGTTCCCCCAAACCCTCACCCCCTTCTTCCTCCAACCCCCCCTCTTTTCCTCCCTCTCTCCCTCTTCCATACTCCCCCTTGTTCTACCTTTCCCTTTAGAATGTGATATTTTTGATTAACCTTAAAGCTTAAGGTCTACATTTATGCTCTTGGCAGATTTTGGAGGACTTGGTTCGGTTCTCCCTTGTGCCTAGCAGGCTGTTTACCACCATCTCATGTACTTTTTTTACTGGTCATTATGTTTGGGCGATGTATTATCGAACCTTAAAGCTTCTTCTGGTCCCTGGGAGGGTTCCTCAGACTTTTTGTTAAGTCTTCTTCTAGGAACAACCAATTATTTGGTTTGTCCAGCTACATTGATGGTGATTCAGAAGCCACAAAAGCAAAAATGGAGGCCTGATGGGAGGACCCTCCGATTACTGGAGTGGCAGCCGCCACCAGTGTAAGGACCTGTGTTGGTACAGCCGTACCTGGTCCCTAGGAGGGTTCCTTAGACTTTTTGTTGTCTTCTAGGAACAACCAATTGTCTTGTTTGTCCTACTGCATTGATAGTTGGTGATTCCGAAGCTCCAAAAATGAAAATGGAGGGCTGATGGGAAGACCCTTCAGTTACTGGAGTGGCAGCCGCCACCAGTATAGAGACCTTTGTTGCTACAGCCATAACTGGTCCTTGGGAGGCTTCCCCAGGCTTTCCACTGAGTCTTCTAACATTCTGTCTCCACACACAAAACTTTGACTATGCAGAAAAGGTACAGTGGCACTGTTGTTGGTGAAGAAAGCTAGTGGTATTGCTCTTGAAGACAGGTGTTGATGAGAATTTTTCAAGAGAGTGATGATGTAGTAGACTTTGGTGATGATGGCTTGACTTGAAGATCCTCTCCCGCATGTTCACTAACAAATCATCCCCTGATCCCTCCTCTTCATCGCCTAGTTGAAAATTTCTTCTGACATTTTGGCCATCTTCTCTCCCAATAAAGCTGCACCCTTCTCATTTAAGCACAATCCGTCACTGCTATAAAGATTGTAACCACCTGAAAAGTCAGCCCAGTTTGCCATGAAGCCATACCCCTCCTCTCTGCACCAGTTTTTCAGCCACTTGTTAAGCTCCCTAAACTCCTGCTGCCTCTCTGGTGTGGCTTGAGGTTCAGGCAGTATTTCTAAAAATACTGCTTTGGAGGTCCTTTTCTTCAGTATAGCCCCTAAGTCCCTGAAGTCATTTTTTAGGGTGCCCCATCTTCCTATAACTTTGTCGTTAGTAGTATGTATCATGACAGCTGGGTTCTTCCCAGCACCATCCAACAATCTGTCCATCTGATCCTCAACGTCGCGAACACGAGCACCCGGTAAAGAACATTCTGTTCGGTAATAACAGTCTTTGTGGCAGATTGCCCTCTCTTTCCTATTGATTGAGTCCCCTACCATCAGTGTCTTCCTGTTCTTTCCTGTAACCTTGCCCCCATCTTCACTGGAGGCGATGTTCTCAAGGTTCCTCTGGAATTTTGTCTCATCTTGAACATCACATTCTGGTGGAGTCACAATGTGAATGTCGCATTCTGGTGATGTCATAGTGTGAACATTGCTTCCTGGTGTAGTCTCAACGTGAACGCCACATTCTGGGCGAGTCTTAGTGTGAGAATCACATTCTGGTGGGTTCCCAATGTGAACTTCACATTCTGGTGGAGCGTCCATCTGAATTTCTTCCAGCTTTCTGGTCATCTTCTCTGCCAACAGAGCAGCACCGTGCCCATTTAAGTGCAGTCCATTCCTGCTATAGAGCGAGTAGTTGACTGAAAAGTCTGCCCAGTTCTCCATGAACCCAAACCCCTCCTCCCTGCACCAGTTCCTCAGCCATTTGTTAAGCACCATAAGCTCCTGCTGCCTCTCTGGTGTGGATCGAGGTACAGGCAGTATTTCAGAAAATATTGCCTTGGGGGACCTTTTCTTCAATATAGCCCCTAAGTCCCTGAAATCATTTTGTAGGGCGCTCCATCTTTCTCGAACGTTGTCATTGGTTCCGATATATACCATGACAGCTGGGTCATCTCCAACCCCATCCAACAATGTGTCCATGCAATCTGTAATGTTCTGAACCCGAGCGCCCGGTAAAGAACATACTGTTAGGCGATAACGGTCTCTCTGACAGATTGCCCTCTGTATCCTTCCAATAATTGAATCCCCTATTACTAGTATCCGCCTATCCTTTCTTGTATCCTTGCCCCCATCTTCACTGGAGACGTTCTTCTGGCATTTTGGTGGCGTATCAACCTGAACATCACATGCTGGTGGAGTCTCCGTATAAATGCCACATGCTGGTGGAGTTTCCATGTGAATGTCACATGCTGGTGAAGTCTCCATGTGAACGTCACATGCTGGTGAAGTCTCCATGTGAATGTCACATGCTGGTTGAGTCTCCATGTGAATGTCACATGCTGGTGGAGTCTCCATATGAATGTCACATTCTGGTGGGTTCTCAATGTGAACTTTAGATTTTGGTGGAGCGTCAATCTGAATTTCTTCCAGCTTTCTGGTCATCTTCTCTGCCAACAGAGCGGCACCGTGCTCATTTAAGTGCAGTCCATTCCTGCTATAGAGCGAGTAGTTGACTGAAAAGTCAGCCCAGTTCTCCATGAACCCAAACTGCTCCTCCCTGCACCAGTTCCTCAGCCATTTGTTAAGCACCATAAGCTCCTGCTGCCTCTCTGGTGTGGATCGAGGTACAGGCAGTATTTCAGAAAATATTGCCTTGGGGGACCTTTTCTTCAATATAGCCCCTAAGTCCCTGAAATCATTTTGTAGGGCGCTCCATCTTTCTCGAACGTTGTCATTGGTTCCGATATATACCATGACAGCTGGGTCATCTCCAACCCCATCCAACAATGTGTCCATGCAATCTGTAATGTTCTGAACCCGAGCGCCCGGTAAAGAACATACTGTTAGGCGATAACGGTCTCTCTGACAGATTGCCCTCTGTATCCTTCCAATAATTGAATCCCCTATTACTAGTATCCGCCTATCCTTTCTTGTATCCTTGCCCCCATCTTCACTGGAGATGTTCTTCTGGCATTTTGGTGGCGTATCAACCTGAACATCACATGCTGGTGGAGTCTCCGTATAAATGCCACATGCTGGTGGCGTTTCCATGTGAACGTCACATGCTGGTGAAGTCTCCATGTGAACGTCACATGCTGGTGAAGTCTCCATGTGAACGTCACATGCTGGTGAAGTCTCCATGTGAACGTCACATGCTGGTGAAGTCTCCATGTGAACGTCACATGCTGGTCAAGTCTCCATGTGAACGTCACATGCTGGTGAAGTCTCCATGTGAACGTCACATGCTGGTGAAGTCTCCATGTGAACGTCACATGCTGGTGAAGTCTCCATGTGAACGTCACATGCTGGTGAAGTCTCCATGTGAACGTCACATGCTGGTGAAGTCTCCATGTGAACGTCACATGCTGGTGAAGTCTCCATGTGAACGTCACATGCTGGTGAAGTCTCCATGTGAACGTCACATGCTGGTGAAGTCTCCATGTGAACGTCACATGCTGGTGAAGTCTCCATGTGAACGTCACATGCTGGTGAAGTCTCCATGTGAACGTCACATGCTGGTGAAGTCTCCATGTGAACGTCACATGCTGGTGAAGTCTCCATGTGAACGTCACATGCGTGTGGAGTCTCCATGTGAACGTCACATGCGTGTGGAGTCTCCATGTGAACGTCACATGCGTGTGGAGTCTCCATGTGAACGTCACATGCGTGTGGAGTCTCCATGTGAACGTCACATGCGTGTGGAGTCTCCATGTGAACGTCACATGCGTGTGGAGTCTCCATGTGAACGTCACATGCGTGTGGAGTCTCCATGTGAACGTCACATGCGTGTGGAGTCTCCATGTGAACGTCACATGCGTGTGGAGTCTCCATGTGAACGTCACATTCTGCTGGGTTCTCAATGTGAACTTTAGATTCTGGTGGAGCGTCAATCTGAATTTCTTCCAGCTTTTTGGTCATCTTCTCTGCCAACAGAGCGGCACCGTGCCCATTTAAGTGCAGTCCATTCCTGCTATAGAGCGAGTAGTTGACTGAAAAGTCAGCCCAGTTCTCCATGAACCCAAACTGCTCCTCCCTGCACCAGTTCCTCAGCCATTTGTTAAGCACCATAAGCTCCTGCTGCCTCTCTGGTGTGGATTGAGGTACAGGCAGTATTTCAGAAAATATTGCCTTGGGGGACCTTTTCTTCAATATAGCCCCTAAGTCCCTGAAATCATTTTGTAGGGCGCTCCATCTTTCTCGAACGTTGTCATTGGTTCCGATATATACCATGACAGCTGGGTCATCTCCAACCCCATCCAACAATGTGTCCATGCAATCTGTAATGTTCTGAACCCGAGCGCCTGGTAAAGAACATACTGTTAGGCGATAACGGTCTCTCTGACAGATTGCCCTCTGTATCCTTCCAATAATTGAATCCCCTATTACTAGTATCCGCCTATCCTTTCTTGTATCCTTGCCCCCATCTTCACTGGAGACGTTCTTCTGGCATTTTGGTGGAGTCTCCATGTGTGCGTCACATGCTGGTGGAGTCTCCATG
The DNA here is from genome assembly GCF_042186555.1 of Aquarana catesbeiana. NCBI lineage: Eukaryota > Metazoa > Chordata > Amphibia > Anura > Ranidae > Aquarana > Aquarana catesbeiana. Next base: position 23,162,577 of record NC_133335.1, on the reverse strand, counting down.
TGTGCGTCACATGCTGGTGGAGTCTCCATGTGTGCGTCACATGCTGGTGGAGTCTCCATGTGTGCGTCACATGCTGGTGGAGTCTCCATGTGTGCGTCACTTGCTGGTGGAGTCTCCATGTGTGCGTCACTTGCTGGTGGAGTCTCCATGTAGCTTTCACATTCTGTCTTGCTCACTGGGGCAGACCTGCCTTGTGAACTGTGTTTGCAGTAAATACCGCGTACATCTGCAATAAAAAAGAATCAGATTTAGCACCTTTACCTACATTATATATATTTTTTATACAACATCAAATTTATAGAGAGAAAAGTTTAACATTCCAGTGCCAGGGACAATAAATAAACCCTGACATAACAGGGACACAGGGATGACTAATGGTGGCGTTCATATAAAAATTCTGGTTGCCTGGCCGTTATGCTGACCCATTAAAATGAATTGAGTCAGAAGGGGACTGATTCTTCACTTTCGGGTGCGGGGGAGTAATCTGCAGTGCTTCTGTTTCTTAGTATTAAACTAAACATCCGGCCTTTTTTATTGTAATCTTTAGAATTGTTGCGGTGGCTTCATATAGAAGAGGCCCGGGACCAGGAACCGCTGCATTGCAGATTATTCCACCGTACCCGAAAGTAAAGAAATAGTCCCCTGCACGGTTTGGATTGATTTTCATGCGATTCTGTCATGTGACAATCGTGACAAGATCTTGCCATGGTTGGGGTGCCATTAGGAAAAATGTTATCCAAATGCTGGTTGCACATTTTCCCATGATTTTGAATCACAACAGAATCATAGCACTTCTGCCGGCCGTTCCAAATTGCCAAGTGTGAGTGCGGTCTAAGTCAGAATTCCAGGCAAATGGCTAAAAAACAAGGATGAAATAGTGAATATGTAGCAATTTGATTATCATCACTGTGCTTTTTTATTACCAACGTTGAGTGGCGGACCTATCATGCCCCTCTTTACAATGTTGTCTGTGCCATACTATCTTTAATACCGTTAGGCATTGTGAGTATATCCCACATTGCACAGCACACATTTTGTAGCGATATATTTTTACTCTATATACATATCTGTGTACACACTTATAACGTGTGCTCTTTTTAATGGCCTCCCCAGCTGCCGGGTTTTTCTATAGACCCCAGTATGACCATTCTCCTTATTGGGGTCTGCCCTTTAGGATCACTATAATCAGTTGGAATGTACCTCAGTTTGTACGAGCTTTATTTCTGAGTTATATATTTTACTGTTTGATGTATGTATATGTGTGTGTGTGTGTGTGTGTGTGTGTATATATATATATATATATATATATAATTTATAGTGATCTTTTATGTGTACTCAACAGAACTACCTCCAGCTCCCGAAGAAGCGTTATATAACGCGAAATATGTCGGGCAATTAAAGAGAACACCTACCTGACCTGCAATTTAACCCATATTGGGTCCTAAATTCACAACAATTCACATTTGGGAAGTTGGTTTCTCTTCTACTCTTGAATGTTGGGACATATACATTAAATGATTGGGTTCAATTAGCATGCAGGATAGGATTTATCTATGTATGATTCTTTTCTATATGTAAATTGTATGTCTGATAATCCTCAATTATATATATAATCTTTTTTAACAAAAATCTAAATGTAATAAAATAAAAAATATTTTTACCTTTTATACTCTTTAATGCCTTTGGGGTGCAGACGGAGTGATCTTCTGCACTGCAGTTCCCAATAATTAAATTTAAGTTCTGGCCTCTTCTATATCAACCAATCAGGGACAGGCCAGGACTGTAGTTGTTGGGGAATGCAGCACTGCCGATTACACCACCTGCACCCTAAAGGTATTCAATTTGCCTCTGCCTGCCCCCTGCTGAAGAAATGGGGCCAGAGGAAGTTTATTTTGTTTTTTTTTTGTTACTTGTTTTGCCCTCTGAAGAGCAATCTGTGATTCCTTTTCAGAGGGTGTTTGACAGGCGGTGATGAAGCGTTATATTGCTTGCTGGATGCACAACAATATAAAGCTTTAAATGTTTTTTTTTTTAATGTTTGTGACTATCTATCATCAGTGTCCATGACAATCCCTATACATGTGTACATATGGGGGGGACCCCTCAACAATGTCCATGGCAATCCCTATACATGTGTACATATGGGGGATGACCCCTCATCAATGTCCATGGCAATCCCTATACATGTGTACATATGGGGGATGACCCCTCATCAATGTTCATGGCCATCCCTATACATGTGTACATATGGGGGGTGACCCCTCATCAATGTCCATGGCAATCCCTATACATGTGTACATATGGGGGATGGGATGATTCCTCATCAATGTCCATGGCCATCCCTATACACGTGTACATACGGGGGGACCCCTCATCAATGTCCATGGCAATCCCTTTACATGTGTACATATGGGGGGGCGACCCCTCATCAATGTTTATGGCAATTCCTATAGATGAGACGTCACCCCCCCCCCATTTGTACACATCTATAGGAATTGCCATGGACATTGACGAAAGGTTACCCCCCATATGTACACATGTATAGGGATTGCCATGGACATTGATGAAAGGTTACCCCCGTATGTACACATGTATAGGGATGGCCATGGACATTGATGAGGAATCACCCCATCCCCCATATGTACACATGTATAGGGATTGCCATGGACATTGACGAAAGGTTACCCCCATATGTACACATGTATAGGGATGGCCATGGACATTGGGGGGGTCACCCCATATGTACACATGTATAGGGATGGCCATGGGCAATGATGAGACGTCACCCCCCCCATTTGTACATATCATTGTCCATGTCCATCCCTATACATGTGTACGTATGGGGGGATCCCTCATCAATGTCCATGGCCATCCCTATACATATGTACATATGGGGGGGGTGGCCCCTCATCAATGTCCATGGCAATCCATATTCATGTGTACATATGGAGGGGACCCCTCATCAATGTCCATGGCAATCCCTATACATGTGTACATATGGGGGGGGTGACCCCTCATCAATGTCCATGGTAATCCCTATACATGTGTACATATGGGGGGTAACCTTTCATCAATGTCCATGGCGATCCCCATACATGTGTACAAAGAATTTTAGAACCGAGGGGGATTTTAATGGTGACAAAACACCCAAAAAATATTTTGTTATAAAAACCTCTTTATTTGAGTCTAAAGTTTTAAAAGAAATGGGGGACAATGAATGTCCACATTTCATAAAAACAATTCAGTGCACATGTACAATATACACATAGTGTATCCTCAAAACTCACCGCATCTGTCAGAACAAAGACATAGCGGCCACCAGGCCAGACGGGACTGAAGGCGCCAGGCCACAGAGCCAGCCATTGGTCTTGTTCTGACAGAGGCGGTGAGTTTTGAGGATACACTTGGTAGGTTTGATCTTCAGGCCCTTCACATGTGTATGTTGGTCTTGCTGATGGGTGCATGATCTCTATTTGTTATCAGATGGGACACTGTGGGTGGCCTGGAGGACGCTATTGATTTAATGTGTCCGCATTCATCATTGCTTCATGACATTGTTCCTTCATCACTGGAAGAAATCGTTCCGGATTGGTGTGTTGCTCCCCTCTACATTCTGTGGAAGGAGCATTTGAATGACATTGAAGGTAAACCTAACTTGTATATCTAATTTCCACCGGCCCCATTGTGCTCCTCCTGCCATCAGTTGCCACCGCTGGTGTTGGCACCTCTTCTTACATCAGTTTTGGCCCCTTTAGTAGTGTGCATTAGCTTGATTACATTCTATAGACATGGTGAGTTTTATGTTCATGTTGTGTGTCCCTCTGTATAGTGCTCAGACCCTCATGGATATTCATTGAACATATTACTTATGTTGTTATATGTTTTTGATACACATTTACTTTGATAACAGAAATATTTATTTACAGTCATGCATACCTACTAATACTTACTAATAATGACTTTTTGTAGCTACATATTGCTTTATAAGTTCTTAAAGGAGCTGAAAAGTAAAACATGTCGAGCAACAAGCATCACGCTGGTTACAGGAGCTACTTTATGTGTATATTGTACATGTGCACTGATGTGTTTTTATGAAATGTGGACATTCATTGCTCCCCCCCCCCCTGTTTCTTTTAAAACTTTGGACTCCAATAAAGATGTTTTTATATTAAAATATTTTTTTGTGTGTTTGGGAACCATTAAAATCCCCTTCTCTTCTAAAATTCTTTGAAAAGGAATAATTTTGGGATGAAGATGCCTTTAATCCATGAGTGTAGGTGACCTATCCAGAGTACTTTTTGTATCTATCACTATCCATAGTACTTACCAATATCGATGTCTGTATTTCGGTGATTATTGGCTTTACAGCCGGAACCAAAACATCCAACAACGGCTCTGAAGCAGCCGCGCACAAAAGCCCGAGCCCTCTTATTGGTACCTGCAGGCTGGTCACTGGTACCTCCTTCCATAGCTGGGCTTCCCTTGGTGGGTTTCTCTTTGGTGTTTTTCAGAGAAACAAACTGTTTACATTTAAATCGTCTCATTATTAAGAATAAAGAACCACGCTTTAAATGTACAAGAATAGAAATCGCAAAGAAATTGAATCGAATGAAAATCAAATCGAATCAAATCGCAAGAAAATCTCCAGAGAGATAAAAAAACAGGTCCTCACTGGTCAGCAAACACTCTGTTTCTGCTGCCAGCCTCCCTTGCAACTCTTTATATTGGCTGAGACTATGACATCACAGAGCAGAGTCATGTGACCTTTGAAAAAAATAACTGACGATTTTTCTTAAAGGGGCCACGTCCTTATTTGTGAGCTTTATGAATTCAGCCTGTAGGCTCTGTATACAGACCTAATAGGGACCCGGCTCCCGGAAGAACATGTTTTTCTTGAAGTGATGGTTATTGTGAATGAGATTTAACCCTTACAGTCCCATGGCTGAAAACAAAGATGTGTATTCCTATAACACTGTGAATGGAGCCCTATAAATCCTCGCTGCCTATCAAATCTTTTCATTTCTTTTATTTGATCATTTTATCATTATTACACACCAATTATCTTTCACTTTCACCAAATCCCAGGTTTTTCCATTTTTAACCCTTTAACTGCCAAGTCAAATATTTTTCCTTTCATTTATGAACCCTTTCTTTGCCAAACCAACCCCACCCCTAAACTTTTTCACTGCCAAACCATATTTTTTTCATATTTAACCCTTTCTGTGAACCCTTTCTTTGCAAAAAAAATATTATTTTTACGGGTTTTTTTGTTAACCCTTTCAGTGCCAAACTAAAGTCTTTTTATTTTTAACCCTTTCACCGCCAAAACCATTTTTCCCCTTTTTAACGCTTTCACTGCCACTCCAATATATATATATATTTTTTTTTCCCCATTTCTTGCCCATATGTTAACGTAAAACCTGTTTATTGTTAGTTTTGGATGGAGTGGGGAAGGATTAGAACCCCAGTCAGGTTTTTATTGCTGTCTGCTCCCCTTATATGGAGATTTATTCTGCCAAATCTATTTTTTTTTCTTTCAGTTTTTAACCCTTTCACTACCAAACTATATTTTTCATTTATTTCAACCCTTTAAAGAGGAGCTCCACCCACATTTTCACCCCTCACTAATCTGTGCTCTGTAAACAAATCGGATATTTTTTAATTTTTTTTCTCAGCACCTTCTGTATATAATATTCTGTATTCATTTTTCCCTTTCTCCTCCCTGGCCGCGGCCCCGCGCTCATCATTTCCGGTTTGCAATGCCTCCTGGGAGATGTGTGTCACCAATCCCAGGAGACAATAGGCATTGCTGGGCTGTAGCATCGCGTTATTTGCAAACCGGAAATGGCGCGATGCAAGGCGTCTGCCAGCGCCATTTTTTAAAAGGGTCACCAGGCTTTTGTTGTCATGGTTACCAAAGCTTCTTATACACAGTGATTGGCGGTGGGGGAGGGGGCTGGAGCATCTAGGCTCTGATTACATACAGGGGGGGAGGGGACACATCATTACTAATCATTTATAATAGAGGAATAGGATGGGGCAGTTTTAATGGGGCAATTTTGATGTGGCAATTTTGATGGTGGCAATATGATGGGGCAGTTTTGGTGGGGTAGTTTTGAGGGGGCAGTATGATGGGGCAGGTTTGATGGAGCAATTTAATGGGGGCAATGTGATGGGGCAATTTTGATCGGAGCAATTTGATGGGGCAATAGTATGAGGTAGTTTTGATGGGGCAATTTTGATGGTGGCAGTATAATGGGGCAATTTTTGTTGGGGCAATTTTGGTGGGGGCAATAGGATGGGGCAGTTTTGATGGGGCAATTTTGATGGTGGCAGTATGATGGGGCAATTTTATTGGGGGCAATTTGATGGGGCAATTTTGATTGTGGCAGTATGATGGGGGAATGGGGCAGTTTTGATGGGGCAATAGGATGAGGCAGGTTTGATGGGGTAATTTTGATGGTGGAAGTATGATGGGGCAATTTTGATGGTGGCAGTATGATGGGGCAGTTTTGATGGGGCAGCTTCTGCAAAAGTTAATTACTTTTTAAACGGTGCTAATTGTAATTCATATCCCTCTTTCTGTGCAGATGTGTTATATATATATATATATATATATATATAATATGCACAGAAACAAGGGATATCATTTACAATTAGCATCTTTTAAAAAGTAATTACCTTTTGCTTTTTGTATTTCTAGATTTATAATCTTTGTAAATGTAGATAATCTTCCTGGTTCCTGGAGGGGGAGGAGAGCTTTCCATAGCTTAGGGGTGGCAACTTCCTCTGACACTGCTGTTGCTATGGAAACACACACATTTTAACCCTTTCACTGCCAAATCATTTCCCCCCCATTTCTCTCCCGTATGTTAAATTATAAATAAAGGAACATGTTTTTTTTGTTAGTGTTGGATGAAGTGGAGAGTGATTAGAACCCCTGCCAGGTTTTTGTTGCTGTTTGCTCCCCCTTTAGGGAGATTCATTCTCTCTACCATTATCAAACAAAAATTAAAGAAAATCGCACATTTTAGGTTGTCACCAGAACAGGAATTAGAGGGGAAATCTTCCAATGGTGACACCCAGGGATGATGTCACTTTGGCGGATTTCTCTCTTTTTTTGGCTATGGGACAGGAAGTGAAGGGAACCCCCCCCCCAATGGGGACACAGATGGCAACGAAAACCTGACAGGGGTTATAGTCCCCCCCACCTTACTCTATTGTAAATGAAAAAAAAAATGTTTGTCTTTATTTCTATTTTATCTTTTATCTGGTATGCGGGGGATGGTGGGGACTCAGTATAAAAAGAGGGTGCAGCATATTACACATGGGGCTATGGGGGAGGGTGTGTCTGCATACACGAGCAACTGCCACTGCCGGGAGGGGGGGAGGGGTGAGCGCTCAGTCTTTTGAACCCTTTCACTTTTGCACATTTTTGCTGATTTCTGCTCTCCCAGCATTCCCTAGTTTGTGAAATGATGAAGGCAGAAGAACTAACCACTTAAATTCCTCAAACTTCTGGTGGGACTGCAGCTGCTTGTTTTATGTTTCTGTGCAATGTACGCTACTTGGAGGATTTGGAGGGTTTTAATGGATATAAATCTGCTGATGGAGCTGGTGCCGGTCTGGGCCACGGAATGTGGAAGAATATAGATCGTGGGAGGAGCTTTTAAAGGGGATTTATTAATAAAAGCGCGATGTACGATGACCTCGTCATTTCCTTTTTGGGTGATTGGTGGAAATCCATTGACGGGAGAATATATCTATTGGATGAAGAAACGCTGATTTGGTGGTTTTTGGTTATAGAATAACGCGTGATTGGCCCAGAGGTCCTCGGGGTTCTGGGGGGCATTCGCAGCAGGTGGAGCACTTTTTGTATTGAATTTTAAGGATCAATTATATAAAAGCGGGGGATGGGATGAAGTTTGATAAATACAATAATACGGAATTTTGTGGATGAACATTTTCAAGGACTTTTTTTTGTTTTTTGTTTTTTGTTTTTTTTTTTTTCTTGGTTTTGTTTCATATGTTTTTCACAAATCTGTATATTGATTTCATGATTTAATGCATGGTGTTGAATCGCATGTTTTATCCTCATATGTCTTTCACAAATGTGGATATTTATGATTTAGACCCCTTTCACACTGAGGCAGTTTTCAGGCGTTTTAGCGCTAGAAATAGCGCCTGAAAACCGCCTCCCATTCCCTGCAGTGTGTGCTTTCACACCCGGGCGGTTTTGCTTGCGGGACGTCAGAAAAAGTCCTGCAAGCAGCATCTTTGGGGCGGGTTGGAAGCGCTATTAATAGATCTCCCAAAACGCCCCACCCATTGAAATGACTTCCAAAGCTCCTTTAAAAGCGCCGCAAAACAGGTATTTTTTTTTCTTTTTCTTCTTTTAAAGTCCTGTCATCACGGGACCTTAAAAAACCGTCCCAGTAGCAAAAAGCGCCTGAAGCCCTGCAAAAATGTCTGAGGTGACCACTCCCCGCCCCTCCAAAGCTCAGCGCTCCAATGAGAGTGGGGGGGGGGGGCAGAGCGGAAAGCTGCTGATCGACAGTCAGCAGCTCTCTGCTCCAGGAGCTGTGAGAACCGAACCATTGGCGATGTTAAGTCGCTCGGTTCTCAGTGCAGAGACGCCGGGGGACAGATGCATCATCCACCTAGGTAAGTATGAATGGGCAAAAAAAAAAAAAACCTTCTTCTGCCTTTTTAGAACCCTATTTAAATAATTTTCTTCTCCTGCTCAGGACTACATGTCCCATGAGGCATTGCTCCTCACACATTCACAAGTTCTCAGGCACGGTGTATGGACGGTGTACTGAGCTGTATTTTCTAATATGTAAACAAATAATGCATTCTGTATGCAGGCCAGCTAATCGGCTGACCAACTAATCGATTACAAAAATAGTTGACAACTATTTTCATAATTGATTCTAATCGATTAAGTCGATTTAGTAGTTCCAGCCTTATACCAGTATTATACCTTTTTCTGGAGTTTAGTACAACTAGACCTGGCCTGGTACATGATTATGTCGGTTTATCCCCCCTAGTTTGGTACACGGTGATTAAACTAATTTTCTTCGTCCTGCAGATTGAAGCGATGTACTCCAAAGTGAACAAGAAGAAGACGATTAGAGATGACCCCCGAGTCTCTCCAAACCCGGCTTTTCAACAGCTTCCGCCAATGAAGATGGCCGCGGTAAATGAAACCGCCCAGGGCTCTCTAAACGCAGTTTTCGAAAGCTCCCCACTGCCGGCGTACCCACCCGCGCACCCCGAAGAGAATTTATACGAGAGTATATGTGAGATGAGCAGCCATGCTTTGTAGCTACCACTGAGAGTTTTCAGCACTGACACTAATACTTGCACTGATTCCAGTTTGGTAAATCTGTTGAAAAGTCTGGAGCAAGTGAAGCAAGATCACAGTGTTGTGGGGCAGAATGAAACAATGCAGATATTGCTTTTACTTTCTAAATTCCTGCCAGCGGGCATTTTATTGAAATTGCTGACTCTGTAACAGGCATAATATGAATTTAGCAATCCATGGCAACACTCCGGGGCACATACCCCACCTAGCCCCCCCCCAGTTTCGGCCCTGCTTAGGTGGATGCAGAATCAGTGTGGACAAGGTACATTAACTGCTGCAGCCCCGGAAGATTTTACCCCCTTCCTGACCAGAGCACCTTTTACATTTAATTTGGCACTGCGTTGCTTTACCTGACAATTGCGCGGTCATGCAACGCTGAACCCAAAGGAAAGTTGCGTCCCTTTTTTTACCACAAATAGAGCTTTCTTTTGGTGGTATTTGATCACCTCTGCGGTTTTTACTTTTTTTTTTTGCGCTATAAACAAAAAAAAAAAAAATATATATATATAATTTTTTTTTATTTTTTTGCTATAATAAATATCCCCAAAAATGTTTTTAAAAAACAAATTTTCAGTTTAGGCCGATATGTATTCTTCTACATATTTTTGGTAAAAAAAAAATCCCAATAAGCGTATATTGATTGTTTTGCGCAAAAGTTATAGCTTCTACAAACTATGGGAAAGATGTATGGCATTTTTATAGCATTTTTCATTTTTTTATACTAGTAATGGCAGTGACCTGTGATTTTTAGTGGTACTGCAACATTGCGGCGGACAGATCGGACACTTTTGACATTTATACAGCGATCAGAGCTATAAAAATGCACTGATTACTGTGTAAATGTCACTGGTAGGGAAGGGGTTTACACTAGGGGGCGATCAAGGGGTTAAATGTGTTCCCTCGTTAGTTTTTTTAACTGTATGGGGATAGGACTGACTGGGGGAGGAGACATATTGTTCTTCCTACTTAGTAGGAACAAACGATATGTCTCCTCTCCCCTGACAGAACAGGGATCTGTGAGTTTACACACGCAAATCCCCGTGCTGGCTCTCGTGCATGCAATCGCGGGTGACCGGCGGCGATTAGGCCCGCCGACCACGCGCATGGGGTCCCCCTGCCGTGCCGCGGGGCATGCCTCCGGCGGCTCTTAAAGGGAACAAGGTACCTATACGTTGTTTTGCGCAGTCGTGCCATTTTGCCGACGTATATCGGCATTAGAGCCGGTTGGCAAGTGGTTAAAGCTGAATTCCAGGTTGATGTAAAAATACACCAATAAGTGCTGATTATTCATTAAAAATGAAGAAATTTATTTTTAAATGCAGCAACTGTAAGTACTTGACATCCGCCTCATCCAGACTCATGTTAAGCAAAACTGAACGGGAGAGGGAAGGGCAGGACTAGGAGCCAATCAAGTGTGCTGGAGCATACATGTGCTGACTAGTGGTGCACTGAAATGAAAATTCCCGATGCCGAAATCAAAAATTCAGGAGGCACTTGGCCGAAACCAAAAAGTTAAAAAAAAAAAAATATATATATATATATATAAAATAATTTTATTATATTTAACTTTTTAATTAATATCATGAATTTAAATGAATATGAATTTATTGTCGCCCATTATCGGCACCTTTTTGAAGCGGTGTTAAAAATCCTGCTTGCTGCATTTTTGGTCAGCACCTCCCCATTTGAAATGCACTGAAAACTTGGGAAGAATGCATCATAAATGCACCCATGTTGTGTTTTTGATGCATATTTTTGAGTTACGTGACCTATGAAAAATTACACCATAAGCACGGTAAAATTGCGGGCATTTTCAGCAGCCATTATCGGTATCTTTTTTTTTTTTTTTTTTTGCTTTCAGCAGAACGCTAAAAACCCTATTTTTGGCCAAGAATTTTTGGTGCATCACGAGTGCTGACAAAGGGAGAGCAGAAGGATGATATAGCGGTATAGCCCTGCTCCTTCACTGTCCAATCATAGACTGTGGAGAAAGGAGATAACCTGCCTGTATTGTTTAACCCCTTCCCACGTATATATGTGGCAGTGTGCTTTATGGCACTATAGAGATATAGAGAGAGAGATAGATATATATCTATAGATAGAGTTATATATTATGAGAGATCTCTCTCTCTATCTAGATATAGATATATATATATTATAGTGTGTGTGTGTGTAACTGGCTTTGCTGGGAGTGCGCTTAATTGGTGCCCCCAGCATTATGACTGCGCTGTCGCCAATAGCTCCCGGGTCACTGTGTACGATTGGGAGCCTGTGGGACAGACTCCTGATCATGTGATTGCTGTGACAGCCAATCACAGAGATCCCATGTAATGAACTCGTAAAAAGGGTTAACTGTTTAAATCTCAGAGCTGGCTGGAGAGAATCACAAACTCTTTGGCAGGTAATACAGCATATATATATATATATATTAATTATATAATATTTAGACTGTTTATTTAGCTGCATGCCTGGAATTCAGCTTTAAACTGTGGCACGTCTTAGGGGCACCTTCACACTCTGAAGAGCGGTCTGCGTTCGGATCGCTTTTTAAAGAGCATTTGACAGGTGGTGAGAAGGCCTCCCCGCCGACTGCTTTAAACCCCCTTGAACACCGCAGTAGCGCACCACAACCGCATGCATTGCGCGCAGTTTCCGGTGTGTTTGCAGAACAGCCTATTTCACTTTGATGGGTCACGCTCGGCTGCCGCTGTGCCTGCCAAAAGTTTCAGGGGGGTATAATTCCTGCCGCGGCTACACCATGTGCCCACTGCCTCTGCAGCTAAATGGGGAGCGGTTGGCTGTAAAAACACGGCTCAACCGTGGGGGTTTTCACCGACTCTCAATTGCTATTGTGAACAAGCCCTTAAGGCTCTGTTATTGGTGACAGTTCGGAGGGTTTGATTATATAATGTACATTACAAATAGCTTTATATACAGGGGGGGGATTATTTTTATAGATACACGTGTAAATGTTTTAGGATATTGTCGACACTGAACATTTCTGAGATAAAGTTCTGGTCTCTTCCCTCTAATAATCACTCAGTAGGTAGCCTGTGTTGAGCTCCGCTGAGTAGAGATGTGGGCTGGACTGTAATAGATAGAAATCTCCTGCCAGCTTTTAGCCAGACAGATGCTGCAATCTGCATGCACTTTACTGCAAAATGCTACATTTGTATACATGTCTTATATATAGAATGTAATATACACGGCTTTCATATAGTTATTGCATCGGTCACGCCCCAGTTTTACGTTCGTCTGTCCACGCTCCTAGTAGTTCCACGCTATGCGGCGTATGTGGAACCACATGGAGCCGCTACTCTATTGGCTGGTCTTTGGGTTCTTTGCATGGCCAGAGACCATTGCATTCACTCCTATGGAAGGGCTGTTATATTTTGATAGACAACCACTCAGCCGGAATGAATGTGATTTTTTTTTTTTTTTTTTCCCCAGGAATGCTGGGCTCTCCCTCTGCTCGTCCTCTTGCCACTTTGGCAATCCATTGGCTTCAGTGCATTGTGAGTCACTGACCTGCAGTAAATGTGCAGAATCAGGATTTCTACCTTCACTGGCTGCATGCTTTGTTCCAGGTTTGGCAATGCCGATATCACCAGGCCACTGTTATTTCTAGAAGGAGGTCAGCAATGACACTGCAGTGATCCAGTGCAATCCTTCTATGTGGTGGCTGCATTTGTTTTCTTCAGATTTAGGAATATTTTCTGCAAGTACAGAAAAATGCCCGTTGATTCTGATAGAAATCCAGTGTCCTTGTGACTTCATCTGCACTGAAATGATATCTAAAGTAATGTTATTCACTTCCTAGCTATTTTGTGTGGCTTTGGTTGTCTCCTTAGTAATGCAGATGAGAGAGGGAGGAAGGTCCAAATCAGGAGCAAGCAGCGTGACAACCAGTGCCTGGACAAGGTCATCTAGAGCCCAGGGGGAACATGCCAAACTATGCCCCCCCCCCCCCCCCCCAATAATGTATGAGTATTGTGTGTTAACCCCACACCCCCCCAAAAAAAAAAGGAGCACCAGTCTGCATGCTAAGCATAAATTCCCCCTCTAGCCAGGTCATATCTGCCCCCTGCTACACCCCCCCCCCAGCACAAATGTTTGCCCCCCCAGCTCAAATCCCGTTTCCCCAAATCCCCCCCAGCACATCGCTCCTCCCAGCAAAAACCCCCTCTCAAATTTCTCCTCCTAGCACAAATACCCTCCAATCATGCCTACTAGCACAACCCCCCCCCTCCCAAAAAATTCCCCTGCTAGCACAAATCCTCCTTTCCCTCTACCATATTGCCTCTTCTAGCACAAATCCTATCCCCCTCCCAACATAAAGCCCCCCAAATCTAGCACCCCCCCCTCTAAATTTCCCCTCCTAGAACAATTTGTACCCCCCACCCCAATCTCCTTGTGTCGCCCCCCCCCGCCCCAATCTCCTTGCGTCGGCCCCCTCCACATGTCACATGATACCCCTGTCCCAGCCCTGGTGACAACCTTACTCCTCCCATATATACAATGTTGTCACCCTAGAACTGGAAATGTGATACCGGTGTTCTGCCGAGAAAGTCCCCCCCCGGCTGATAAGGACTCCCCTGTATTGCGCAGGCTCAGCGCTTGCGCAGTACGAGCCGCTGAAAATAGCCAAAGCTGAACACCTGTGAGTCAGCTGTACACGGCGCCTGTAACAGGGCCCCTCGCTTCGCTCGCCACGCTTCGGGCACAGCCTCGCTTCACTCACCATATTTTTATTCTAACTGTCCACTTGGATGGTGGGGCTTGAACCTGGACTCAGGTCAGTATGTAGTGCTCAGGCGCTGTGTAGCGCTGACGATCAGCTGTTCAACTTCAGGGACTTTCAGCGGCTCCGTAGTCGTTCTTACTGCGCAAGCGCAGCACAGGTGGGGGGTCCTTGTCCGCCGGGGGGAACTTTCTCGGCAAGACACCGGCTTAGGAAATGAAAAGAAATACAGCCTGAAAAACAATGCAGCCGCTACATTTTAGGACTAGTAAACTCCAATATGTTACAGATTGGTTCTTGCATCGAGATATGCTTTCATTTTAAACACGCGGCAACTCATGGTAGCCAATCAGATTTTTATTCAGCAGTTCATAATAAAAAATCACTTTTGATTGGCTGCTAGGGCAGATTATGGCACCTTGCACTTTACCTAAGCCTGCCATGACTGAGAACATAGACTAAGCTCATCATACACATTGCAATCTATACAATCTCCATTGGATATGCCAAGAGATATGTAGTACAAGGGCCTGCCTGATTGGTTAGTCCTCATATTACATAGTTTTAGTAAATCTTAAAGTGGTTCTGAATAGTGCGGCGCCGAAATGAGAATTCCGGTGCAGAATCTGGGCCATTTTCGAAAGCCAATATCGTCACCTTTTTTTTCTTTCAGTACGACGATGAAAGCCTTATTTTCGGCGTACAAAAGTTCAGTGCATCTCTAGTTCTGAAGGTACGAGGTTTTCTTTTACCATAATGCATTTTATGCATTAAATGCAGCTTCCCCCCCTCACCTTTATACTTACCTGATCTCAATCCAACGATGTGCAGGAGAGCAGCAGCTCTTGGCTCTCTTTCCTCATTGGATAGAGGGGCAGCTGCGGGAGCCATTGGCTCCTCCTGCTGTGAATCACAGCCATTGAGGAGAGAGAGCAGGGGGGGTGGGGTCGAGCCACGCTCTGTGGGTCAATGGACACACACAGCCAGCTTGGGATTGAGCACGCGGCTTGTTATGGGGGCATTTGGCAGGGGGGGGGAGCCCATAGCACTTGCGGTCGGGGGGGGGGGCCCAGAAGAGGAGGAACGGGGTTGCTCTGTGCAAAACCATTACACAGGAGGTAAGGATGACATGTTTGTTATTTAAAAATAAAAAATAAATTCATTTAGAATGACTTTAAATTGATTGTACTGTGAGATTGTATGGTGACCCTTACACTGACTCGAGACTTGGGAATGGGAAACGATTATCTGAGATATAAATAAATTGTTAATTTACACTGGCTGTGACTCTGTATATAGACTGGTTGTATGTTATGGAGATAAACGTCTTTTATGGCACAATATGAGTCGCGCTTATTGTTATTACACCAGTTATACATGAATATTGTCAAAAGTATTGGGACGCCTGCCTTTACACGCACATGAACTTTAATGGTCTCCCAGTCTTAGTCTGTAGGGTTCAATAATGAGTTGGCCCACCCTTTGCAGCTATTACAGCTTCAACTCTTCTGGGAAGGCTGTCCACAAGGTTTAGGAGTGTGTCTATGGGAATGTTTGACCATTCTTCCAGAAGTGCATTTGTGAGGTCAGGCACTGATGTTGGACAAGCAGGCCTAGCTCGCAGTCTCCACTCTAATTCATCCCAAAGGTGTTCTATGGGGTTGAGGTCAGGACTCTGTGCAGGCCTCTAGTTCCTCCACCCCAAACTTGCTCATCCATGTCCTTGGAAATGGGAATAAATACTGTAGCTGCTGACTTTTAATAAAAGGACAATTATCTGTCTCAGGGATCCCACGCTGTCGCCCCCCTTCCCCCCGAAAGGTGGAAAATGTGGCAGTGGAGGAGGGGGGGGGAGCAAACAAGCGGAGCTTCCGCTTTTGGGTGGAGCTTCGCTTTAAGGAGCTTACAATCTAAAGTCCCTGCATGTATACATACGCCTACTACAGCTGACTTAGACAGGGGCCGATTAACCTACCAGCATGTTTGGAGCTTGGGAGGAAACCAGAGTACCCAGAGGAAATCCATACACGTAAAGGGGAAAAACAGCAAACTCAGAGCAGATAGTGTCCTGACTGGAAGTTGAACCAGGAACCCCAGTGCTGCGAGGCGGACATGCTAATTTGCAGCAAGTGATTGTATGAATGGGACAGATGACTGTTGCACATGATCAGAGTTTAAATAAAAGACGTAAAGTTCATTTTAAAGGCCCCCTGCACACTGAATGTTTAGCGCCAGTGCATGAGGCTCACCTGCTGGTTGCTGCCTGGCTTACCAGTGCCCATCAATGCTGACCGCTAAAAACTGACCTACCCGACCATTACACTGACCTACCCAACCATTACACTGACCTTCCTGACCATTACACTGACCTTCCTGACCATTACACTGACCCACACTGACCTAGCTGATCCACACTGACCTACCTGACCATTACATGTGACGTCAGACTTCAGGTGACCGTGACCTCTGGCTCGTCCTGCAGCTCAGCCGTAGTGTGCAGCGCCGGTGTGCCCCTCCCAGTAGACAGTAGGCAGCCGTGGACAGGAGAAGAGAGCCGAGCGGGGATCTCATAGTGACGCAGCCGCATTGTAATTCCCGCCTTCTGGAGCCTGCAGCGCCTATGATGGACATCAATCGTCCCGCGCGCCCGGCATTGGACCAGTGGGACATCCATCGTAGGTGCTTGCAGGCTCCAGAAGGTGGGACCTGCTATGTCACTCGGCCACGCTCCGAATCAGATCGATCCCCGCTTGGGGCTTATAATAGTTATGTGAATGCCCGAGACCCGGGGCTTTTTGGGGACCCACTCGGGGCTCCAGCCTCGAGTGTTTTTATATCTTTTTAATGTTTTTATAGCTGCAGCTTTTGATCCGGCCTTCTCCAGGCACTTCCTGTTATTAGGGTGACAACACTCCGTCCCTGCCTCCTAGTTGTGCTTGCTGGGCTTCTGATGGAGACTACAAGTGGTTGTTTCAACACAAACGGCACAGGCATGGTCCACCGTTCTCACCATCAGGAAACCCGTCCTGAGAAATGCCATGCAGCCATCACTAGAGTCCATGTAATGCTGTCCCCCCTCTACATTGTAAAGCGCTGCATAAACTGTTGGCGCTATATAAATCGTGAATAATAATAATGTAGTCCAGAAGTAGTTGCAGGAGCGCAGCAGGACTGTGGTTTTGGGATTGGTTGAAAATAAGTATTTAATGTAAAAATGTCAGTTGTGAATGATACAGAGTGGTTTGACAAACCAAGTTTCATTTGATTAGGCCTCAAGGGAAGAAGAATAACTAACTAATCCTATTCCTTGCTGCAGCACTCCCCACTTCTCTCTCATGCTCCGAGTTGTTGGCAGGCCTTGGCTGACCTTCTGTACAATGCAGAGATGATGGTCCTGCATTCTACTTGGTTACGTTGGGCTGCGACCGCCATCCAGAGCACCATAAACAAAAGACTTGGGGGGGCGACCTGTCATACAGATGGCGGGAGCCTGACAGAGCTGGGGGTAAGGTAAGTATTACAGCTTACAGTGCATCCGGAAAGTATTCACAGCGCTTCACTTTTTCCAGAAAATGCATTAAATCCATTATTTTCCATAAAATTCTACCCCATAATGACAACGTGAAAGAAGTTTGTTTGAAATATTTGCAAATTTATTAATAATAAAAACTAAAAAAAATCCCATGTACATAAGTATTCACAGCCTTTGCCATGACATTCAAAATTGAGCTTAGGTATATCCTGTTTCTACTGATCATCCCTGAGATGTTTCTACAGCTTGAGTGGAGACCACCTGTGGTAAATTCAGTTGATTGGGCATGAGTTGGAAAAGGCACACACCCGTCTATATGAGGTCCCACAGTTAGTGCATGTCAGAGCACCAACCAAGCCATGAAGTCCAAGGAATTGTCTGTAGACCTCCGAGACAGGATTGTATGGAAGCCCAGATCTGGGGAAGGGTACAGAAACATTTCTGCAGCATTGAAGGTCCCAAATGAGCACAGTGGCCTCCATCATCTGGAAATGGAAGAAGTTTAGAACCGACAGGACTCTTCCTAGGGTGGGCCGCCCGGCTAAGCTGAACGATCGGGGGAGAAGGGCCTTAGTCAGGGAGGTGACCAAGAAATCTGTGATCACTCTGACAGAGCTCCAGCATTTCTCTGTGGTGAGAGGAGAACCTTCCAGAAGAACAACCATTTCTGCAGCACTCCACCAATCAGGCCTGTATGGTAGAGTGGCCAGACAGCCCGTCTGGAGTTTGCCAAAAGGCACCTGAAGGACTCTTAGACCACGAGACACAAAATTCTCTGGTCCGATGAAACAAAGATTGAACTCTTTGGCCTGAATGGCAGACTGGGATGAAGGTTCATTTTCCAACAGGACAACCACCCTAAGCACAC
The DNA here is from genome assembly GCF_042186555.1 of Aquarana catesbeiana. NCBI lineage: Eukaryota > Metazoa > Chordata > Amphibia > Anura > Ranidae > Aquarana > Aquarana catesbeiana. The sequence goes on along the minus strand of NC_133335.1, from coordinate 23,144,069 downwards.
AGCCAAGATAACAAAGGAGTGGCTATGGGCCAACTCTGCGTATGTCCTTGAGTGGCCCAGCCAGAGCCCAGACTTGAACTCGAGTGAACATCTCTGAAGAGATCTGAAAATGGCTGTGCACCGACCCTCCCCATCCAACCTGATGGAGCTTGGGAGGTCCTACAAAGAAGAATGAGAGAAACTGCCCAAAAATAGATGTGCCAAGCTTGTAGCATCATACTCAAAAATACTTGAGGCTGTAATTGGTGCCAAAAGTGCTTCAACAAAGTATTGAGCTGTGTTAGATGTACTGGCAGATTTAGTTCCACTAACAAATTGAAGCCAAACTCCTGCTCACGCTGCAGTTACAGCAAACAGTTTTGTTCTTTTTGAGATAAAGGTTTTACATAAATAAATAAAAGCTGACCATCGTAAGTCAGTGGTAAATGGTTTGTCTCAACACCCTGCTACATCTGCAGGACAGCTTGTTCTGTTGAAAAACAACAGACTTACTGGCTGGATCACCAGGTGCAAATAAAAGAAAGAAAGTCTAAACTAGAAAACCAATGCATCACATCTAAGAATTGGTAAGCTGTGATCTAATAAATGTTTGCTTTTAGGTTTAATACCGCTTTAATGAGTGTTTAACCTTTGCAATGCAGTGGGCCCCTCTGCCAGGGTGTTTTTTTTTTTTTTTCGTGCCTGGAGTGGGGCTTTAATTATAAGAGCCCGAAGCTTAGGCAGAATCTCGGTGACAATGGGCATCTTTCTTCATACTTTTTGCATCTCTTTCACTACTCTAAGGCCCCTTTCACACTGGAGCGGTTTTCAGGCGGTATTGCGCTAAAAATACCGCCTGAAAACCGCCCCTAAACAGCCTCCGCTGTTTGTTCAGTGTGAAAGCCCGAGGGCTTTCACACTGAAGCGGTGCGCAGGCACGGCGGTGAAAAAAGTCCTGCAAACCGCTTTTTTGGAGCGGGGAAGGAGCGGTGTATTCACCGCTCCTTCACCGCTCCTGCCCATTGAAATCAATGGGACAGCGCGGCTTTACCGCGGCAATACCGCGGCTATAGCCGCGCTGTACGAGGGATTTTAACCCTTTTTCGGCCGCCAGCGGGGGTTAAAACCGCACCGCTAGCGGCCGAATACCACAGCAAGAACGACGGTACAGCAGCGCTGTTGTACCGCCGACGCCCCCACCGCCCCAGTGTGAAAGGGGCCTTACTACCACGGTTGGCATTCGATACACTTTAAATCGGTTCATTATCTCTAGAGGAAGTTGCTCAATTTTGGGCAATTAAACAGAAAGTTGTATCAGACTCACCATAATTTTCCTTTTCTGGTGCCTATCCATGGCAGTTTACTATCACATGTATGCTGCCATGGAGGCACCAGGATGATGCCAGATGAATGGTGTTGCTGGCAATTATGTCATTGATGATATTAAAGGACAACTGGACTGAACCCACCCAGACAGGGAAGGATGGTATAAATAAATAAATAAAAAAACTATAAATTTAATAAAATATCAATTTAAAAAAAGATATATTTAATAGAAATACAATAAAGTCATTTATAAAAATTAATTCTATATACAGTATCTCACAAAACTGAGTACACCCCTCACATTTTTCTAAATATTTTATTCTATCTTTTCATGTGACAACACTGAAGAAATGACACTTTGCTAAAGTAAAGTAAAGTAGTGAGTGTACAGCTTGCATAACGGTGTAAATTTGCTGTCCCCTCAAAATAACTCAACACACAGCCATTAATGTCTAAACCACTGGCAACAAAAGTGAGTACACCCCTAAGTGAAAAATGTCCAAAGTGTCAGTATTTTGTGTGGCCACCATTATTTTCCAGCACTGCCTTAACCCTTCTGGGCAAGGAGTTCACCAGAGCTTCACAAGTTGCTACTGGAGTCCTCTTCCACTCCTCCAGAGATAAAGAGAAGGCGAGAGGCAGACCTAGGTTATTAAAACAGTGCCACATCCAGTAATCAAGATACATACAAAAAGGGGTTCCTTGTGCTCCACCTTCCATTTGAGGATGCCCCACAGATGCTCAATAGGGTTTAGGTCTGGAGACATGCTTGGCCAGTCCATCACCTTTACCCTCAGCTTCTTTAGCAAGGCAGTGGTCATCTTGGAGGTGTGTTTGGGGTCGTTATCATGTTGGAATACTGCCCTGCGGCCCAGTCTCCGAAGGGAGGGGATCATGCTCTGCTTCAGTATGTCACAGCACATGTTGGCATTCATGGTTCCCTCAATGAACTGTAGCTCCCCAGTGCCAGCAGCACTCATGTAGCCCCAGACCATGACACACCCACCACCATGCTTGACTGCAGGAAAGACACACTTGTCTTTGTACTCCTCACCTGGTTGCCGCCACACACGCCACCTCTTCAACCTCTGCAGCAATGCTGGCAGCACTCATACGTCCATGGCCGTCTTTAATTTTGATTGGGCCCTGGGCAAACATTTTCTTGGGGCCCCCCCTCCATTCTGAGATATACAAAAAAATAGCAGGTAGACTCAAAATCAGTTTACTGCAGCAGATCACGCAGCGATTGCAATTGTTTGCCAGAGGTTACAGCCTATCATTACTTCTCAATGGCTGGTTTCTAGAGGTTACAACACATAATTTCTGCTTGCCGATTGGTTGCTAGAGGTTAATGTACATTATTAGCGCTCACTAATTGGTTGCTAGGGGTTACAGCAGATCACTACTGTTTGCTGATTGGTTGCTAGAGGTTCATGCACATCATTACCTCTCACTGAGCAGTGGAGCAATCCCAAATAATTGAGCAAGTAAAGGGGCACATTAATACACATACTACAGGAGAGGTTCAGAGACTGCGGACATACTGCAGGAGACAATCAGAGACTGCGGACATACTGCAGGAGATTACCAGAGACTGCTGACATACTGCAGGAGACAATCAGAGACTGCGGACATACTGCAGGAGACAATCAGAGACTGCGGACATACTGCAGGAGACAATCAGAGACTGCGGAAATACTGCAGGAGACACTCAGAGACTGCGGACATACTGCAGGAGACAATCAGAGACTGCGGACATACTGCAGGAGATTACCAGAGACTGCGGACATACAGCAGGAGACAATCAGAGACTGCGGACATACTGCAGGAGACACTCAGAGACTGCGGACATACTACAGGAGATTACCAGAGACTGCGGACATACTGCAGGAGACAATCAGAGACTGCGGACATACTGCAGGAGATTACCAGAGACTGCGGACATACTGCAGGAGATTACCAGAGACTGCGGACATACTGTAGGAGACAATCAGAGACTGCGGAAATACTGCAGGAGACACTCAGAGACTGCGGACATACTGCAGGAGATTACGAGTGACTGCGGACATACTGCAGGAGACAATCAGAGACTGCGGAAATACTGCAGGAGATTACCAGAGACTGCGGACATACTGCAGGAGATTACCAGAGACTGCGGACATACTGCAGGAGATTACCAGAGACTGCGGACATACTGCAGGAGACACTCAGAGACTGCGGACATACTGCAGGAGACAATCAGAGACTGCGGACATACTGCAGGAGACAATCAGAGACTGCGGACATACTGCAGGAGACAATCAGAGACTGTGGACATACTGCAGGAGACACTCAGAGACTGCGGACATACAGCAGGAGACAATCAGAGACTGCGGATATACCGCAGGAGATTACCAGAGACTGCGGACATACTGCAGGAGATTACCAGAGATTGCGGACATACTGCAGGAGACAGTCAGAGACTGCGGACATACTGCAGGAGATTACGAGAGACTGCAGACATACTGCAGGAGACAATCAGAGATTGCGGACATACTGCAGGAGATTACCAGAGACTGTGGACATACTGCAGGAGACAATTAAAGACTGCGGACATACTGCAGGAGACAATCAGAGACTGCAGACATACTGCAGGAGACAATCAGAGACTGCGGACATACTGCAGGAGATTACCAGAGACTGCGGACATACTGCAGGAGACAATCAGAGACTGCGGAAATACTGCAGGAGATTACCAGAGACTGCGGACATACTGCAGGAGATTACCAGAGACTGCGGACATACTACAGGAGATTACCAGAGACTGCGGACATACTACAGGAGATTACCAGAGACTGCGGACATACTGCAGGAGACAATCAGAGACTGCGGACATACTGCAGGAGACAATCAGAGACTGCAGACATACTGCAGGAGATTACCAGAGACTGCGGACATACTGCAGGAGACAATCAGAGACAGCGGAAATACTGCAAGAGACACTCAGAGACTGCGGACATACTGCAGGAGATTACCAGAGACTGCGTACATACTGCAGGAGACAATCAGAGACTGTGGAAATACTGCAGGAGATTACCAGAGACTGCGGACATACTGCAGGAGATTACCAGAGACTGCGGATATACTACAGGAGACACTCAGAGACTGCGGACATACTGCAGGAGATTACCAGAGACTGCGGACATACTGCAGGAGACAATCAGAGACTGTGGACATACTGCAGGAGATTACCAGAGACTGCGGACATACTGCAGGAGACAATCAGAGACTGCGGACATACTGCAGGAGATTACCAGAGACTGCGGACATACTGCAGGAGACACTCAGAGACTGCGGACATACTGCAGGAGATTACCAGAGACTGCAGACATACTGCAGGAGACAATCAGAGACTGCGGACATACTGCAGGAGATTACCAGAGACTGCGGACATACTGCAGGAGACAATCAGAGACTGCGGACATACTGCAGGAGACAATCAGAGACTGCGGACATACTGCAGGAGATTACCAGAGACTGCGTACATACTGCAGGAGACAATCAGAGACTGTGGAAATACTGCAGGAGATTACCAGAGACTGCGGACATACTGCAGGAGATTACCAGAGACTGCGGATATACTACAGGAGACACTCAGAGACTGCGGACATACTGCAGGAGATTACCAGAGACTGCGGACATACTGCAGGAGACAATCAGAGACTGTGGACATACTGCAGGAGACACTCAGAGACTGCGGACATACTGCAGGAGACAATCAGAGACTGCGGACATACT